>NC_057803.1:559635430-559638831 GCF_018294505.1 Triticum aestivum | reverse complement strand
TGAAGCGACGCCTCGAAAGGTGAACAAATAAAAATGAGGAAAAGCTGCCACAGTCGGGCATCTTAGCAACACCACATAAAGGGCTTCAAAAGAAATGCCACGGTCGGACGTCTGAGTGACATCGCAGAAAGGGCTTTAAAAGAAATGCCACAGTCGGACGTCTGAGCGACATCGCAGAAAGGGCTTTAAAAGAAATGCCACAGTCGGACGTCTGAGCGACATCGCAGAAAGGGCTTTAAAAGAAATGCCACAGTCGGACGTCTGAGCGACATCACAGAAAGGGCTTTAAATTCATCAGTAAATAATACTCATAATAAACATTCAATCCATGAGAATAAACGGGTTAGTCCATCCACAGGGATAATCATTCAACCGGACTTAGCACTCATGCGATTCACCGGAGTCTCTGTCATCAAAGCTGACAATTGATTAGGATAAGATGGAACGAAACTTGACATGGAATAGATGATTTGGAGGAATATATGACTCTGCAGAGTTTGTACAAAATTTTTCCCACAGCCAACGGATTTCCGTAGTCACGAAGGACTAGTTCCATTTACGGTATTTCGGAAGAAAACACAGCTAACCGGTACACACCCATCCTACCTCTCGATGCTAGGAATCACCCTAGTCATCGTCCAAGAAAAACTTTTGAGACGGGGAGATCACAATCTCGAATATCATGGGATCAAATTTATATACGCGCGCTCTAAGGGGTGCCCCCCTCTCGGTCCCAACCGGAAACACCCATGCCCCCTGACCGGATGACTGGCTTTAATCCAGGGCCATGGAACCATCATCACGGCCTCTCCTCTTTGGTGTGTACCATGGAAGCGGTTTGCAACTTACTAAACCAAATTCCTTGCGGAAAACATGTGGTAGTACAAGGAAGGAAATGATAGGTACTGGACCGATATGGTTTGACACTAAAGTCACATAGTCTGGCGTAAGACTGGCATGCTACAACATTGCCATCGTACCCATCCTCATGCCAACACATGGCCATTCATATTCACATTCATCCACGTATGGATCATCGAACTCACTCACCTTATTATCACATAAATAACGTTCATCGGTATGCTCACCAACATGCCATGAAACTAACTAAATGCAAAACATGCCAAGACACTCATCATATCAAAAGTTCAAACATGCTTGCCTGGTTCAGAGTAGTCGGAGCCTAGCTCGGTAAAGTTCGCGGCTCCGTCACCTCCTTCGGTATCTACGGTTTAAAAAAAATATATGCGCTAACGTAAATACCAAGGAGTGCACAGAAGGTAAACCAAATATTTTTCAAATAAATCTGATAAAAAACTAGACAAAATTTTAAAGAGAACAGAAAAAGAATCAATCAAAAATACTTTTCTGATTAAAAGTTATAAGGGTTTTTGTCCAGGGACTTATCTGTAATGAAACAGAAGATTTCCAGGGGCTAGTTTATAAAAACAGAAAACGCTTCGGTAGCGACTACGCCAGCCCGAAGAGAAAACACATTCTGCCCGAAGGCGCTTCCAGAAAACGATTCGAAAGAGAGAGCAGAGAGGCTGACGGTGGGGTCCACCCGTCAGGTTCAAATGTTCAAACGGGGCGGCAGAGTTCGCCGGCGCCCGAGAGCCGCGGTGGTCGCCGACGGCGATCCACGGCGAGGCAGAGAGATCGGAGAGTACCTCCGTGCTCAGGGCACCCTTCCGCGTCAGTTGATGGTGGTGGAGTCGGTCGGCGAGCACCACGTCGACGGCGAGCTTTGCTCCGGCGGATGGCGGCTCGGGTGGTCGAGGGGCTCGTCGGAGAGGGCTGCAAAGGTTAAATTGAAGAGGGGGTTATGCTCCTGGCAGCTAGAGAGGGTAACGAACGGGGTTTGAGCGCCGGAGATGGCCTCACCAGAACGAATCGGGCTGGAGGCCGAGGCGGGGCGAGGCGGCCGGAGCTGGGGGAGAAGACCTCCTCGAGGTCCCCCTAGTGGCCTAGCGGGGTGTTGGTGAGTAGTGGAGGTGCTGCGTGCACGAGAGTGAGCTCGGGACCCCTTTATATAGGCGGTCCGAGGCGGTTGCCGTGAACGAGGATCACCGGCGAGCGATTACGGTGGCGCAGTGCTCGGTCGGGGTGGTTAGGGGGTCGAGCGTCATCACGGAGGTTCAATGGGTCTGTTCTGGTGTTAAACTGGCCGGGGTTTGGGTGTTAAGGGTGAGCTTGACGGAACGGGGATGGTGCGGGCCCGTCGGCGGCGGAGAGCGCGTTCCATGCTTGCCGGCCACGGTGGTTGTGCTACGGGCGTGCGCTGGCGTGCATGAGGCCACGCGGAGAGCCAGGGAGCGATGGGCGGCGCGGAACGGCGTTCTGCCGTGGTGTGCCTCCTGTCGGCCGCCACGGGAGGTCCCGACACCGCAGAATACGCCGGCGAGGGCGAGCCAGCGCGCTACCGACGCCAGGAAGGCTCCACGCACGCGTGTGCAGCTTCGGACAAGAGGAAGAGGCGGCGAGGAACGTGCCAAGGGCACTGTGGCCTTGTGACTGAAACTGACGGACGGAAGATGACACTGAAACTGAATTTCTGAACTTTGAACAGTAACAGTGCCCACAAGGTGTTCGACCGAATGAATTTGGCCTCTGGTGATTTTTCCTTGAGCTGATTTTTGGTGGAGTGGCTTCTCCTTGCTCAAGTAGGCTGCATGATTTTTGGTGGAATTTTTGGAGCAGTATGGATATGAATTTCACCAAATTTGGCAAATCTGGTCCAAACTTGCAGAGACTGTATTTTGAAAAATATGAAAAGAGGAGGAGTGGATCAAGATGGTTCTGGGTTGTGGGTTCAAAGGACAATCCAGGAGAATTGGTTTGAGGTCAAAACTCAAATGAAAAAGTGTACTTGCTTTGAAAATCCCTCAGGCTCCAAATAATATTCAGAATTGAATTGAGGGGGAAAAAATAATTAGAATAAAATCCAAAACCAGTTTGGATTAGTTGGGACAGAGAATTTAGGTTGATCACAAGGGGAGGGGAGGTTTTGGAGGGGTTTTATCTCATGGGCAAAAATACAAAGCCAAGGGTGGCTTTAAAGATAAGAAAATCCCAAATTTTCATAGAGCTTCACTTAAAAATAAAACAAATTAAAACTCCCAAAAAAAAATTTAGAGGGAACTAACAGAGAAGAAGTTTGCAAAAGATCAACCACCAAAGTTTGAAAGAAATAAAATCCCTGCCAAGGCAAAAGGAGGTTTTTAAGAGGAAGGTTTTTCTGAAAAAGAAAAAAAATTAAAAAAGGTCTCTCCTCAAAACCACAAGGTTTTTGATAAAAACCAAATAAAAATTTTGGAGTGTCACAGAGAGAGATATGGAGAGAAAGGGAGAGGGACCAACAAGGTTTTTGTGTCGGATGCATGCGACAGAATTGAAGATCG
>NC_057803.1:559634181-559635107 GCF_018294505.1 Triticum aestivum | reverse complement strand
ACTGATATAAACCATGTTTCGATATAAAACTTGCATTCAAATATTTAAATCGGAGAACATGTTGTCTGCAATCCACACATGAACGGATATATGCGTATATCAAACAAGTTCATTAATTTGACTTTCAACATGTTCATGGAGTACTATAATACTGTACAACATGCTACTCGATTGAGGTGTTCAATTTTGGATTTAGTTCACTATTTTGATCTACTGGACGAGCTATTTTATTGAATCGAGATATTTCATTTTGGGTTTGATTCGCATTTTTTAGTGGGTCAACTATTTGTCATATAGTAAATCGCTAGCAACGAGCATGTAAAAACACATTACTCTCGAGCATCATCTCTCCATCTAAAAAAGAAGTGGCAAGCTAATATTTCAAAATTTGATCTGAATCGACTTGGTAAGGTAGACATGGATGCTCGTTCTCCCAAAATTTGAATGAACCGTTAAACATCCTCTCTGCTCGGTGGAATTCGCCCGAGCAAATAAATGGGAGATGCAAAATTACCGTCCTATGTGGGACATGCATCAATTGGCCCGTTGTACATCGAGGGTAGGTTCATAACTTCATCCAAGCGCGCCTTCTCCTCAGCCGAAATGACATGTGCCGAATAATTCATAAACCATGGTCGACAAAACATGCTCTCCTCGCCCGAAATAGCTTGCGCCCACTACTTCAAAACACACTCTCCTCGCCTGAAATCGCTCGCGCCCACTATAGTTCAAAACACGCCCTCCTCGCCTGAAATCGCTCTCGCCCACTATTTGGGGAGAAGCAAAGTTACCCTACTATCCCCGACTCTCAGTACACAGACCCAAGCCGAGAAGCCTATAGGCAAGGGTAGAACTGTAATTCCCCCTCACATTTCACACAAATGCGTCCGTAAGACATGGTTCCACTCCCCTCCAAATCCCCCCCC
>NC_057803.1:559352855-559633942 GCF_018294505.1 Triticum aestivum | reverse complement strand
GCACCAAATCACCTTCTCCCCGGGAAGCTCCCTTCTCCTAAGTCGTGAAACCTCAGCCCCACCTCCATGGCACCCCCACCGCACCAATTTCACAGCCGCCCTCCTCCCTAATGCTAGAGACGTTGTCCATTTGTCGTCGTGCACTCGGCCGTGTGCCTCTTACTCCGTGCTGCCGGTGCTGCCTCGATGACGGCCGCGTGAACCGTACTGGAGCCGATTCACCCCCGCTGTTGTTCATGGCGCTGGAGCGGCTCCAACTTCGGATCCGTCCAGAGTCCTGGCGTTGCTTCTGCGTAGCCGTCGACCGTCGCGACATCGCTCTTTCCCTGCCGCCGGTCGCCACCGCAACCGCGCTGGCGTCACTGACTCGGCAGCTGGACCTGCCTACTTCACCATGCCACCAGATAGGTCGCACCCTCATCTCAAATCACTTTATTTAGGCGTCAGTTGTCTGAATTTTTATTCTGGGCCAATCGATTCCCAATGGGAAGCAGCACCCCTCGAGGCGGCGGAGCTCCTAGGCTGCCGGTTGGCTGGTGTCTAACGTAAGGGTGTGGGGCCGCAAGTTCGCCGCGGAAGCAGCGCTTAGATGGCTATCTTTTAGAGTTGCGTGGGTTGAAGGTGTTGCTGCCGCCGGATCTGGATGACGGGGAGTCTTTGTGGATTGGCCCGGGGGCGGCGCAACCACGGTAGTGCGGTGGGGCGGGGAGCGGGGTTTTGGCCGGGGCCACGGACGGCGGAGGCAGGCTGCTCTGCCGTTGGTCGCTGGCTCTTCGGGGAAGATTCCGAACAGTGTTAGCCGGGAGGCACAAGACGGCCAGCCATCCGGCGTAGATCGGACAGTACCAAAATAAAATAAAATCGTGTGACCCCAATTTAGTCTTTAGTCAACAGACGTGTGACCACTCTCGTACCTTGTTGTTGATCTCTTAGTGTATTTCTTCATATCAAAGAGATATGTCATTCTTAACATTATGCGTTATCTGCATCTTCAGACACACCGTCTTCCGACTCACCGTAGCTGCTCCAACAAGGGAAGCATACACCAGAAGGGAGCTATAGTCCCCACTCAACAGTTCCCTGCATCGAATGCACGTGCCCGACATGGACAGCCACAAAATTGCAGGGCCATCGACAAGTCAGCACATGATGCTCACTCCTATAGATGGCAGCCAGATAGGTTGTACCCTCATCTTACTTGTGTGCAACATTTATGGCTTTGTTATTCATCTAAGCATCGAAAATAGATCATCACATTTCACTATATATTCATGTTGATCTCTTACGGGTCTTGTTCAGGAGTTAACGTTGTTCCATAGTTCATCTAAGATACTTGTTCTTTAGGTAACGATGTTCCATAGTTATCATCCATCAGCCAATGCTATCCCACAGGCTGGTGATTATAGTATTATACCACTTCTAGTATTACCTATGTTGTTCTTTAATACTTTTGTGTGCCATCTAGTTAATCTTGAGTACAAACGATACATATTCTGTAGCTTTCATCTGTGTTCTCCCTTTAGTTTATGAGACCTGTTGCTGCTAGTTAACCACAGTCCTACTATTTATGTCCTCTTCTACAGGCACTCATTACATAAATCTAACTACTAGTTGTCTTCCATGCATGTCAGATATAATTGCACACACTGATATATCCACAAGAATCTCACGGAGCAATGTAAAGGCCAATAAACTTGATGTAAATGATACCCAATATGATGGAACATGTAAAGGCAATTCTTTAGAAGACTTGCAGAAAGATGATGAATCCTCTTCACCCCACAAGGTCCTTGCTCTAACTTGGCCTGTGATATGGGTACAACATGCATATAATGTCCTGGAGTGTATCTACTCTGTTGCAATGCCATGTGCTTAGCATGCTGATCATGCATGTAAATATGTCATGCCTTCCTGTTTTTCAGTACCTATTCCATTCATGATAACATGTTTTCAAATTCAAGTACTGCCATTCTACTCTATCGCAATGCCATCTGCTTAATTTGGACATCATGCTTCTGAATATCTTATGCATTGTTATTCATCAGTATGTACTTCATCTGTCTACCATACCATGTTTTTTTACATTGAAGTGTTGTTCTAGTGCTCTATTGCAATGCCATCTTATTTTCCCAATCATACACGTGTATGTTGCCTTAGTTATTTCTATATGTATTCCGCTAGCATACAGTTTTACATTCAACTAGTGTTTTTTTGCTGTGTTGTCCTGTCGTATCCCTAGCTCTTACACCATACTCCCTCCATCGGGATTACATGTTGCCGAAATGGATAAAAAAGGATGTATCTAGAACTGAAATACGCCTAGACCCATCCATTTTTTTCTGGATGGAGGGAATACATGTCAATATTTCATGCCTTTCTATTCTTCAGTACCTATTCCATCTCTCTGCTGTCCCATTTTTTATAATTAAAGCACCATTCTTCTATACAAGGCATGCAAGGGGAAGATGACTATGTTAGAATCTGAAGGGTTACAAACAAGGCCTTTGCAAAAGATCCAAATGCCAGGAGATAATAAACCAACTCCAGTTTTTATAGATACTGCTCCAGCACAGAGAAACCCAACTCCTACTGATAATAAGTAGATTCCAGTGGCCAAAGAACTAGTCCGCTCCAGTCCAGCAAAAAGATGTCAACTCAATTCTAAGAAGCGTGTGCATATCCTTGCATCATGAAATTTTATAGCATGCTGGTCATATTTTCTACATGTTTCTTACCCATCTCTCTTTTAGAAAATAAGCTTAACAGATAGAAGAATTTCTGCAATGGAATCGTTTATGAGGAAAGATTCTTGCAGGAATTCTCTATGCTCCAATGTAGATGTAAGTACCTATTGTATATCACTATATTTTTACATCAGCATGTATTTTGCTAATCGGCGTGAATCCAACCTTTATCTGATCTAAATTTAGTTGTAGCAAAATGTATGATTAAAGGCCACAATGTTGATTTTTGCAAGGAAAACTGCCTGGTAGTTTTGCATCCTTAGCTGCATGAGTGTACTATCTCATACTAGTGGGTTTGAATACTTTGGTTCTGCAGTGGGTTTTTCAGCGTTTTTTTACTATGTTGTCCTGTCGTATCCCTAGCTCTTACATCATACTCCTGCCGTTCGGATTAAATGTCGCATAAATGGATAAAACTGGATGTATCTAGAACTGAAATACGCCTAGACCCATCCATTTATTTCCGGATGGAGGGAATACATGTCAATATGTTATGCCTTTCTATTCTTCAGTACCTATTCCATCTCTGCTGTAGCATGTTTTATAACTGAATCACCATTCTTCTATATAAGGCATGCAAGGGGAAGACGGCTATGTTAGAATCTGAAGGGTTACAAACTAGGTCTTTGGAAAAGATACAAATGCTAGGAGATAATAAACCAACTCCATTTTTCATAGATACTGCTCCAACACAGAGAAACCCAACTCCCACTGATAATAAGCAGATTCCAGTGGCCAAAGAACTAGTTCGCTCCAGTCCAGCAAAAGAATGTCAACTCCATTCTAAGAAGCGTGTGCGTATCCTCGCATCATGAAATTTTATAGCATTCTGATCATATTTTCTCCATGTTTCTTACCCATCTCTCTTTTAGAAAATAAGGTTAAACAATACAAGACTTCCTCCATTGGGATCGTATTCGAGGAAAATATCTTGCGGGAATTCTCTGTGCTCCAATGCTGATGTAAGTACCTGTTGTATATCACTATATTTTTACATCAGCATGTATTTTGTTAATCAGCGTGAATCTAACCTTTATCTGATCTAAAATTAGTTGTAGCAAAATGTTAAAGGCGCCAATGTTAATTTTTGTAAGGAAAACTACCTGGTAGTTTTGCATACTGAGCTGCATGAATGTACTATCTCATATCACGCACATTACTGAATTGTAGTGCTTCTCTAGTTGCCCATTCATTCATTGTGTCAATGTAGCTTTTGTATTACCTTACCTGGCTGATGATAGTTGTGCCATATTGTGTTAATTTGGTGTAGGTTAGTTGCCCAAACGTTTGTTGTGTCAATGTTGCTTTCCTATTATCTGACTTGGCCAATGATAGCAATGCTAGTGTGTTAATTTTGTGCAGGCTGCTGAAGATAAGAAGACAAACTCTGAAAACAGCAAGGCAACCCCATTGTTTCTTTCTAGTAAATCTAGGCTAGGTAATATGGCAATAACTCATGATTAATCAGTTTGGTTCCCGTCCTAATTTATGTTATGATGCAGTGGTCGAGACACTCTCCACTATCAATAATACAAGCCTGTCAAAATCGCCATCTGAATCTGTTCAGTATCCTCTGTCTCGAATGCAACGGAATAAATGTATGTTTGTGAACCAATTAATGGCTGAAGCAATGATGGAAATGGTGGATGCATCAGAGGTGCAGAGTCGTGCAACACAACAACTGATTAATGTTTTCAGAGACAGTGTAGCGAAGCAGGAAGAACTTGCTCACATGCTTATGGGCGTCATCTGTGCTGAGGTTACAAATTGTGACGTTGTAGATGGTTAGGTTCTGCTCATTTATTTGCACTGGCATCAATCTTTGATTGCCCAGTGGATGTAATTTCTTGTAATATATGCTAGATGTGCAACGTTATTCCCTGTATGCCGTACCTTTGCTTGATCGGTTTTGGTCCTGTGCATAATTGCTTGTCGTAATGGGCTCAAATTATCTCATTTGGCCTAAAGACATGAACAAACTTTAGTGGGCCCATTAAGTTAATGGGCCGTTACTAGGCCGAAAGTTAATGGTCGGCCCTCTTACCTCCTGGGTCGTTAACAGACCGTTACTAAGTTTGGGCTACATATGGCCCAACTATACTGTAGGCCTTTAGCAGGCCGAAAGAGACAGCGGGCTTGTACTGGACCATGAAGAGCATGGGCCACTAAGAGGCCGAAAGTCAGGTCGTATTGTAAATGGCCCAACTGTGTTGTGGGCCTTTAGCAGGCCCAAAGAGAAATCGGGCTGGTATTGGACCATGAAGGGCATGGGCCGTTAAAAGGCCAAAACTAAGGTCCGACTACAAATGGCCCAACTCATTTATGGTCTGTTAACAGCCCGAAAGTCACACAGGGTCGGGAATTGGCCCAACACTTAAATGGGTCGCTAAAAGGCCAAAACTCAAGTCCGACTACAAATGGCCCAACTGATTTATGGGCCGCCAACAGGCTGAAAGTGACACCAGGCCAGAAATTGGCCCAAAACTTAAATGGGCCGCTAAAAGGCCGAAACTCAGGTCCGACTACAAATGGCCCATCAGATTTATGGGCCGTCAATAGGCTGAAAGACACACCGGGCCGGAAATTAGCCCAACATTTAAATGGGTCGCTAAAAGGCCAAAAGATGTATATCCTGAAAATTGGCGCATCCATTAAATGGGCCGTTAACAGGCTAAAATATCATCGGGCAGATATTGAGCCCAAATATATCGGGTTGTTAACGGGCTCGAACTGAGGATGGGCTGCAATGGTGTCAAATCTTTAACGGGCCGTTGACAAGCCGAATTGGCATATCTCGTATGGGCCGTGGGCTTAAATGGACCTGACACAAGTAGGCCTTATATGGGTCGGCCTGCTAATTTTTACTGGGCTGGCCTTTTTCACCTGAATGGGCCACTATTGGGCAGTGCCACGTGTCGACCTATCAAAGGCGCCTCTTGTCCAATGAGTGGATGACATCTGTCCCAAAGGTGAGGCAACACGTGTTTCCTTCGGCCAATCATAATTTTACACGTGGAAATTTCCCATTGGTCAGGGTTGTTAACGGGTTATCGGATCCAAAATCCGACCCGATAGCTTAACAGTGTTCCGTTACGGTGGATGCCACGTGTCGGTCACCCTTGACGAAAGCACTTCTGTGATGCACGATTTATCGTCATGGAAGTGGCCACTTTCGTGATGATAATTTTGGTAATGTCATGGAACACTTCTACGACAGCACAGGTATGACTATCTTGATTCTGTCATAAAATAGTCATGGATGTACATGCATGACAAAAAACGTGACCTACTATGACAAACACGTATCATCACGGAAGTGTATTTTTTTTGTAGTGCTGACACCTGCTGAGCCACCAAATTTGAGTCGCCAAGGCACCGTACCCGGCTCAGACTCATCTCTTTAGCCATTCGAAGACCATGGAGCAAGGCTTCATATTCTGATGCGTTGTTAGTACAAGGAAACATTAATCGCAACACATAAAAAAACTTGTCACCTCGAGGAGAAGTGAAAACAACTCCAGCCCCCGAGCCTTCCAACTGTCTGGACCCATCAAAATGAACCGTCCAATATGTGTTGTCTGGCTTTTCTTCAGGTGTCTGTGACTTTGTCCAATCGTTAATGAAATCGACCAGCGCTTGAGATTTGATCACAGTACGTGGCACATATTTTAAACCATGAGACCCAAGTTCAACGGCCCACTTGGCGACTCGTCCTGTGGCTTCTCTATTTTGAATAATATCTCCTAACGAAGCGGAGCTAACCACAGTGATAGGGTGACCCTGAAAGTAATGCTTGAGCTTCCGGCTTGCAATGAATACCCCATAAACAAGCTTCTGCCAATGTGGGTACCTTTGCTTAGATTCAATGAGCACCTCACTGACATAGTAAACTGGTCGCTGAACCGGATGTTCCTTGCTAATTTCCTTGCGCTCCACCACAATAGCCACACTGACAGCACGTGAGTTAGCAGCCACATATAACAACAATGGCTCCTTCTCAAGAGGAGCAGCAAAAACCAGCGGCTCAACGAGCTATCTCTTCTGATCCTCAAAGGCAGAGTTGGCAGCGTCACTCTAGACAAAGTCATCTGCTTTTTTCATCATTTGATACAATAGCATAGCCTTCTCACCTAACCAGCTTATAAACCGGCTTAGAGCTGCAACACGGCCCACCAGTCGTTGAACATCATTGATGCACGCAGGTTTAGCCAAAGATGTGATTGCCTTAATTTTCTCCGAGTTAGCCTCAATGCCTTTGTTAGACACCAAAAAACCCAAGATTTTGCTAGCTGGGACTCCAAAAACACACTTGGCCGGGTTAAGCATCATTTTGTAGACCTGGAGGTTATCAAAGGTCTCCTTCAGATCAGTTACCAAGGTTTCCATTGATGTCTACTACACAACCTTCTTCTTGTAGACGTTGTTGGGCCTCCAAGTGCAGAGGTTTGTAGGACAGTAGCAAATTTCCCTCAAGTGGATGACCTAAGGTTTATCAATCCGTAGGAGGCGTAGGATGAAGATGGTCTCTCTCAAGCAACCCTGCAACCAAATAACAAAGAGTCTCTTGTGTCCCCAACACACCCAATACAATGGTAAATTGTATAGGTGCACTAGTTCGGCGAAGAGATGGTGATACAAGTGCAATATGGATAGTAGATAAAGGTATTTGTAATCTGAAAATATAAAAACAGCAAGGTAACTCATGATAAAAGTGAGCGTAAACGGTATTGCAATGTGTGGAAATAAGGCCTACGGTTCATACTTTCGCTAGTGCAAGTTCCCTCAACAATACTAACATAATTGGATCACATAACTATCCCTCAACATGCAACAAAGAGTCACACCAAAGTCACTAAAAGCGGAGAACGAACAAAGAGATTATGGTAGGGTACGAAACCACCTCAAAGTTATTCTTTCCAATCAATCCGTTGGGCTATTCCTATAAGTGTCACAAACAGCCCTAGAGTTCGTACTAGAATAACACCTTAAGACACACATCAACCAAAACCCTAATGTCACCTAGATACTCCAATGTCACCTCAAGTATCCGTGGGTATGATTATACGATATGCGTCACACAATCTCAGATTCATCTATTCAACCAACATAAAGGACCTCAAAGAGTGCCCCAAAGTTCTACCGGAGAATCACGACGAAAACGTGTGCCAACCCCTATGCATAGGTTCATGGGTGGAACCCGCAAGTTGATCACCAAAACATACATCAAGTGAATCACGTGATATCCCATTGTCACCATAGATATCCATGGCAAGACATACATCAAGTGTTATCAAATCTTTAAAGACTCAATCCGATAAGATAACTTCAAAGGGGAAACTCAATTCATTACAAGAGAGTAGAGGGGGGAGAAACATCATAGGATCCAAATATAATAGCAAAGCTCGCGATACATCAAGATTGTATCATCTCAAGAACACGAGAGAGAGAGAGATCAAACACATAGCTACTGGTACATACCCTCAGCCCCGAGGGAGAACTACTCCCTCCTCGTCATGGAGAGCACCAGGATGATGAAGATGGACACCGAAGAGGGATTGCCCCCTCTGGCAGGCTGCCGGAACGGGTCTAGATTGGCTTTCGGTGGCTACGGAGGCTTCTGGCGGCGGAACTCCCGATCTATTGTGCTCCCGGATGTTTTTAGGGTATATGGAGATATATAGGCGGAAGAAGTACGTCAGGGGGGCCATGAGGGCCCCACGAGGCAGGGGGCGCGCCTAGGGGGGTGCGCCCTCCACCCTCGTGACCTCCCCGGAAACTTCTTGGAGTAGGGTCCAAGTCTCCTGGATCACGTTCCGTGAGAAGATCACGTTCCCGAAGGTTTCATTCCGTTTGGACTCCGTTTGATATTCTGTTTCCTCGAAATACTGAAATAGGCAAAAAACAGCAATTCTGGGCTGGGCCTCCGGTTAATAGGTTAGTCCCAAAAATAATATAAAAGTGGAAAATAAAGCCCAATATAGTCCAAAATAGTAGATAAAGTAGCGTGGAGCAATTAAAAATTATAGATACGTTGGAGACGTATCAGGCATCCCCAAGCTTAATTCCTGCTCGTCCTCGAGTAGGTAAATGCTAAAAAGAGAATTTTTGATGCGGAGTGATACTTTGGCATAATTTCAATGTAAATCTTCTTAATCATGGTATGAATATTCAGATCCGAAAGGTTCAAGACAAAATTTCACATTGACATAAAAATGATAGTACTTCAAGCATACTAATCAAACAATTATGTCATCTCAAAATAACATGGCCAAAGGAAGTTCATCCCTACAAAATCATATAGTTAGGCTATGCTTCATTTTTGTCACATAAAGATGTTCCCAACTTCTATACCCCCGATGACAAGCCAAGCAATTGTTTCATACTCAAATAATCTCAAACTTTTTCAACCTTCACGCAATACATGAGCACGAGCCATGGACATAGCACTATGGGTGGTATAGAATATGATGATGGGGATTGTGTGGAGAAGACAAAAAAAGGAGAAAGTCACACATCAACGAGGCTAATCAATGAGCTATGGAGATGCCCATCAATTGATGTTAATGCAAGGAGTAGGGATTGCCATGCAACGGATGCACTAGAGCTAAGAATGCTCAACAAAAGAAAACTAGTGGGTGTGCATCCAACTTGCTTGCTCATGAAGACCTAGGGCATTTTGAGGAAGCCCATCGTTGGAATATACAAGCCAAGTTCTATAATGAAAAATTCCCACTAGTATGAACAAGAAAACTTATGAGACTCACTATATGAAAATCATGGTGCTACTTTGAAGCACAAGTGTGGAAAAAGAGATAGTAGCATTGCCCTTTTTATTTTCTCTTTTTTTGGGCCTTTCTTTTTGTCTTTTTGGCGTTTCTCTCTTTTTTTGATTGGGAAATGCTCTAATAATGATGATCATCACACTTTTATTGATTACAACATAATGATTACAACTCGATACTAGAACAAGATATGACTCTATATGAATGCCTCCGGCGGTGTACCGGGATGGTGCAATGAATCAAGAGTGACATGTATGAAAAATAATGCATGGTGGCTTTGCCACAAATACGATGTCAACTACAAGATCATGCAATGGCAATATGACAAAAGTAAAGCATGTCATGATGATGATGATGATGATGATGATGGTGGTGGTGGAAGTTGCATGGCAATATATCTCGGAATGGCTATGGAAATGCCATGATAGGTAGGTATGGTGGCTGTTTTGAGGAAGATATAGGGAGGTTTATGTGTGAAAGAGTGTATCATATCACGGGGTTTGGATGCACCGGCGAAGTTTGCACCAACTCTCAAATGTGAGAAAGGGAAATGCACGGTACCGAAGAGGCTAGCAAATGGCGGAAAGGTAAAAGTGCGTATAATCCATGGACTCAACATTAGTCAAAAGAACTCATATACTTATTGAAAAAATTTAGAAGTCATCAAAAATCAAGTACTACGCGCATGCTCCTAGGGGGATAGATTGGTAGGAAAAGACCATCGCTCGTCCCCGACCGCCACTCATAAGGATGCACAAGCCAGGTACACTTCATGTTTCAAATTTGTTACACAACTTTAACCATACGTGCATGCTACGGGACTTGCTAACTTCAACACAAGTATTTCTCAAATTCACAACTACTCAACTAGCATGACTATGATATTATCACCTCCATATCTCAAAACAATTATCAAGCTTCAAACTTATCTTAGTATTCAACCCACTAAAAAGAAAGTTTCACATATCTTGAATACCAAGTATATTAACATTAAGCAAATTACCATGCTATTAACGACTCTCAAATAATCTAAGTGAAGCATGAGAGATCAAGTTTCTTTAAAACAATCCACCACTGTGCTCTAAAAGATCTAAGTGAAGCACTAGAGCAAAAATTATCACGCTCAAAAAGATATAAGTGAAGCACATAGAGTAAACTATCAAGCTCAAAAGATATAAGTGAAGCACATAGAGTATTCTAAAAAATTTCAATTCATACATGGCTCTCTCAAAAGGTGTGTACAGCAAGGATGATTGTGGTAGACTAACAAGCAAAGACACAAATAATACAAGATGCTCCAAGCAAAACACATATCATGTGGTGAATAAAAATATAGCTCCAAGTAAATTACCGATGGAAGTGGACGAAAGAGGGGATGCCTTCCGGGGCATCCCCAAGCTTAGGCTCTTGGTTGTCCTTGAATATTACCTTGGGGTGACTTGGGAATCCCCAATCTTAGGCTCTTTCCACTCCTTATTCCATAGTCCATCGAATCTTTGCCCAAAACTTGAAAACTTCACAACACAAAACTTAACAGAAAACTCGTAAGCGCCGTTAGTATAAGAAAATAAATCACCACTTCAAGGTACTGTAATGAACTCATTCTTTATTTATATTGGTGTTAAACCTACTGTATTCCAACTTCTCTATGGTTTATAAACTATTTTACTAGCCATAGATTCATCAAAATAAGTAAACAACACATGAAAAACAGAATCTATCAAAAACAGAACAGTCTGTAGTAATCTGGATCAAACGTATACTTATGGAACTCATAAAATTCTCAAATAAATTTCTGGACCTGAGTAATTTATCTATTAATCATCTGCAAAAATAATTAACTAAATATCACTCTCCAAATAAAAATGGCAGCAATTCTCATGAGTGCTAAAGTTTCTGTTTTTTACAGCATGATCTTAAAGACTTTCCCCGAGTCTTCCCAACGGTTCTACTTGGCACAAACACTAATTAAAAGCATAAAACCACATATAAACAGAGGCTAGATGAATTATTTATTACTAAACTGGAGAAAAAGGCAAGGAACAAAAATAAAGTTGGGTTGCCTCCCAACAAGCGCTATCGTTTAACGCCCCTAGCTAGGCATGATGATTTCAACGATGCTCACATAAAAGATAAGAATTGTAATATAAAGAGAGCATCATAAAGAATATGACTAGCACATTTAAGTCTAACATACTTCCTATGCATAGGGATTTTGTGAGCAAACAACTTGTGGGAACAAGAATCAACTTGCATAGGAAGGTAAAACAAGCATAACTTCAAAACTTTAAGCACATAGAGAGGAAACTTGATATTATTGCAATTCCGACAAGCATATGTTCCTCCCTAATAATAATTTCCACTAGCATCATGAATGAATTCAACAATATAACCAGCACCTAAAGCATTCTTTTCATGATCTACAAGCATATAAAATTTACTACTCTCCACATAAGCAAATTTCTTCTCAGTCGGAATAGTGGGAGTATCATAAGAGACTTGAATACTATAAATTGTTTCCACATTAAAATAGTAATGTTCAGAGAAGGGGTATTCATAATCATGACAAGTTTTATAAATATAATCACTACTTTTTATAGCATAAGTATCATCATAATAATCATCATAAGTTGGAGGCATGCTATCATCATTATAAACTTGCATATCAAAACTCGGGAGACTAAAAATATCATCTTCATTAATCATAGCTTCCGCAAGCTTGGGACAAACATTAATTGCAGCAAATATATTCTCAAAAACATCATCTTCATCAAACATAGCATCCCCAAGCTTGGGCCTCTTCATATCATAAGCATAATCATTCTCATAATTAATAGTATGGATAGCACCAATAGTATAGCAATTATCATATTCTTCCAAGCAAGTGCCAAAAAGATTTTCAAGATCATCAGAAATATCATTATCTTCCACAATTATAGTTTCATGAGGCACAATATTAATTGGAGCAGCACTATTTGGGGGAGATATCTTTTTACCTCTCTTCCTTTTTCTTTTATTCTTCTTCACCACATCATGTGTGGGTTCAATCCTCTTTTTGGAGCTCCTTATTAATGAGATTAGTTGAATAGGAGGCTCCTCCTCTTTACCTGATTCATCATAAGAAATAATAGGAGGATATTGGGAAGTCTCTTCCCTTTCATTAGTATTCTCTTCATCCTCTATTTGTTTTATTTTCTTTATGTAATTGGAAATATAAGGATTTTCAATGCAATTCACCGCACAATACATATAAATATTCTCTAGATCAAAATCAAGAACTCTATCAAGATTAAACTTTGGAATACTCTTAGTTATACGTTTCATTTCTTCATAACCCAAAAGAAGGCTAATCTCTTTATGATGCTCAAGGGTAATCAAATTATCACAATGTTTGGACACGACTTGATCATGAAACAAATAGCATTGCAGCTTTAAATGACCATGTTCATTACAAAGTTCACAAGGGGCACGAAAAATATTGAATCTTTCAGCACATTCATCTAGCTCTTCTTGCAACAATATAGTTTCTAAGTACTTATGCCTCTTGCAATATCTATCTTCCCTATTTGGTGTGTACTTGCAAACCCAATGCACTCCACAAAAATTGACATGTTTATAGGAGACATTTTCATCATAACTAGTGCAATCATCATTAGTATCATAGATATTCAAAGAATTCATACTAACAACATTGCAATCATGCTCATCATTCAAAGATTTAGTGCCAAACATTTTATAGATTTCTTCTTCTAGCACTTGAGCACAATTATCCTTTCCATCATACTCACGAAAGATATTAAAAAGGTGAAGCATATGAGACAAACTCAATTCCATTTTTTACAGTTTTCTTTTATAAACTAAACTAGTGATAAAACAAGAAACTAAAAGACTCGATTGCAAGATCTAAAGATATACCTTCAAGCACTCACCTCCCCGGCAATGGTGCCAGAAAAGAGCTTGATGTCTACTACACAACCTTCTTCTTGTAGACATTGTTGGGCCTCCAAGTGCAGAGGTTTGTAGGACAGTAGCAAATTTCCCTCAAGTGGATGACCTAAGGTTTATCAATCCGTAGGAGGCGTAGGATGAAGATGGTCTCTCTCAAGAAACCCTGCAACCAAATAACAAAGAGTCTCTTGTGTCCCCAACACACCCAATACAATGGTAAATTGTATAGGTGCACTAGTTCGGCGAAGAGATGGTGATACAAGTGCAATATGGATAGTAGATAAAGGTATTTGTAATCTGAAAATATAAAAACAGCAAGGTAACTAATGATAAAATGAGCGTAAACGGTATTGCAATGTGTGGAAATAAGGCCTAGGGTTCATACGTTCGCTAGTGCAAGTTCCCTCAACAATACTAACATAATTGGATCACATAACTATCCCTCAACATGCAACAAAGAGTCACTCCAAAGTCACTAATAGCGGAGAACGAACGAAGAGATAATGGTAGGGTACGAAACCACCTCAAAGTTATTCTTTCCAATCAATCCGTTGGGCTATTCATATAAGTGTCACAAACAGCCCTAGAGTTCGTACTAGAATAACACCTTAAGACACACATCAACCAAAACCCTAATGTCACCTAGATACTCCAATGTCACCTCAAGTATCCGTGGGTATGATTATACGATATGCGTCACACAATCTCAGATTCATCTATTCAACCAACACAAAGGACCTCAAAGAGTGCCCCAAAGTTCTACCGGAGAATCACGACGAAAACGTGTGCCAACCCCTATGCATAGGTTCATGGGTGGAACCCGCAAGTTGATCACCAAAACATACATCAAGTGAATCACATGATATCCCATTGTCACCACAGATATCCACGGCAAGACATACATCAAGTGTTCTCAAATCTTTAAAGACTCAATCCGATAAGATAACTTCAAAGGGGAAACTCAATTCATTACAAGAGAGTAGAGGGGGGAGAAACATCATAGGATCCAAATATAATAGCAAAGCTCGCGATACATCAAGATTGTATCATCTCAAGAACACGAGAGAGAGAGAGATCAAACACATAGCTACTGGTACATACCCTCAGCCCCGAGGGAGAACTACTCCCTCCTCGTCATGGAGAGCACCGGGATGATGAAGATGGACACCGGAGAGGGATTGCCCCCTCTGGCAGGGTGCCGGAACGGGTCTAGATTGGCTTTCGGTGGCTACGGAGGCTTCTGGCGGCGAAACTCCCGATCTATTGTGCTCCCGGATGTTTTTAGGGTATATGGAGATATATAGGCGGAAGAAGTATGTCAGGGGGGCCATGAGGGCCCCACGAGGCAGGGGGCGCGCCCAGGGGGGCGCGCCCTCCACCCTCGTGACCTCCCAGGAAACTTCTTGGAGTAGGGTCCAAGTCTCCTGGATCACGTTCGGTGAGAAGATCATGTTCCCGAAGGTTTCATTCCGTTTGGACTCCGTTTGATATTCTGTTTCCTCGAAATACTGAAATAGGCAAAAAAACAGCAATTCTGGGCTGGGCCTCTGGTTAATAGGTTAGTCCCAAAAATAATCTAAAAGTGGAAAATAAAGCCCAATATAGTCCAAAACAGTAGATAAAGTAGCATGGAGCAATCAAAAATTATAGATACATTGGAGACATATCATCCATCTCTCTGGATTTCACCACTATATCATCCACATAAGCATGAACATTACGCCCAATCTGATTGTGAAGGCAATTCTGCACACATCGTTGATAAGTTGCCTAGGCACTCTTAAGCCCAGAAGGCATAGACGCATAGCAGAAGGCTCCAAACGGAGTGATGAAAGCTGTCTTCTCCTGGTCCTTAACAGCCATCTTGATCTGATGATAGCTCGAATAGGCATCCAAAAAACTCAAATGCTCGCAACCCGCCATTGCATCAATAATCTGATCAATACGAGGGAGAGCAAATGGGTCAGCCGGACAAGCCTTGTTTAAATCGGTGTAATCCACACACATACGCCAGGTGCCGTTCTTTTTTAGTACAAGCACTGGGTTAGCCAACCACTCTAGGTGAAAAACTTCAACAATGAACCCAGCCGCTAAGAGCCGGGCCACTTCTTCTCCAATCGCCTTGCGCCTTTCCTCGTTAAACCGTCGAAGAAACTGCCTGACCGGCTTAAATTTCGGATCAATATTGAGAGTGTGCTCAGCAAGTTCTCTTGGGACACCCGGCATGTCAGAAGGCTTCCATGCAAAGATGTCCCGGTTCTCACGGATGAACTCGACGACCGTGCTTTCCTATTTTGGATCCATGTTAGCACTGATAATGAACTGTTTGGATGAGTTGCCAGGCACAAAATCAACCATCTTGGTGTCATCGGCTGATTTGAATTTCAACACCGGTTCATGCTCCGCGGTTGGCTTCTTCAAAGACGTCATGTCTGCCGGGTCAACATTTATCTTTATAAAACTTTAATTCCTCTGTTGCACAAATAGACTCAACATAGGCAGCATCACCTTCTTCACATTCTAGGGCTATTTTCCGGCTTCCATGTACTGTGTTGGTGCCTTTATAACCCGGCATCTTGAGCTGCAGATATACATAACACGGTCGAGCCATGAACTTGGCATAAGCCGGCCATCCAAACAGGGCATGATATGGGCTTTTGATCTTAACCACTTCAAAAGTTAACTTCTCAGCCCTAGAATCGTATTCATCCCCTAAGGCTACTTCCAGCTCAATCTTACCAACTGGGTATGCCGACTTACCAGGTACAACACCATGAAAAACAATGTTGCATTGTTTAAGACTCTTATCAGTCAACCCCATGCGATGAAACGTCTCATAATAGAGGATGTTGATGCTACTACCTCCGTCCATGAGCACCTTAGTAAACTTATATCCACCAACCTGAGGCGCCACCACCAAAGCCAAGTGACCCGGATTATCAACCCGAGGAGGGTGATCCTCCCTACTCCACACAATAGGCTGTTCTGACCATCTCAAATAACGTGGAACCACCAGCTCAACAGCGTTTATAGCCCTCTTATGAAGTTTCTGGTCCCTTTTGGACAAACTAGCGGTAAATACATGGTACTGCCCACTGTTCAGCTGTTCTGGGTTGCTCTGATACCCGGACTGTTGCTGCTGTTGCTGCTGATTACTTTGGCCGGATTGCGGATTATAACCACCTTGGTTACCCGGATGGCCCTGGCCGTGAAAACCGCCTCCGCCTGAACCGGCGCCCGGGCCATGAAAGCCGCCACCGCCTGAACAGCCGCCAGGTTTGTGGTTACCATCGAACATGTTGGAATTTTTAAACGCCTTCATGATCGTACAGTCCTTTCACATATGGGTAGCTGGCTTCTCCCGTGTGTCGTGTCTTGGACAGGGTTCATTCAGTAGTTGCTCAAGGGTGGGACCTGGCCCACCTGACCGAGGAGGTGGCCTCCCCTTGCGCCGTTGGTTGTTGCCCTGTGTACTGGCGTTAGCCACAAACTCGTCAGCCTTACGTTTATTACCTCCTTGATTCACCGGGTTATGCTGGTGACCCTTGCCATTGCTGTTCTTTTTTCCCTTCCCTGCTTTCTCTTCATCGGACGCGGGATCCTTGGTACTATCTGAATCAGCATATTTGACCATAGCCGCCATCAACTGGCCCATGCCATGACAATCACGCTTGAGCCGCCCCAGCTTCTGCTTCAGAGGTTCAAAATGGCAATTTTTCTCCAACATTAAGACCATAGAGCCGACATCCATCTTATCAGATGAATGTATTATCTCCTTGACCCGGCGCACCCAATGGGTCGTGGACTCACCTTCCTCTTGCTTATAGTTAGTCAAGTCCACGATTGACATAGGTTTCTTACATGTGTCCTTGAAGTTCTGAATGAACCAGGCTTTTAACTCCACCCATGAGCTGATGGAGTTGGGTGGCAACCCTTTCAACCAAGTGCGAGTTGTTCCATCCAACATCATAGTGAAATATTTAGCCATTGCTGCATCGTTGACCTCCAATAGCTCCATCGCCATCTCATAACTTTCAATCCATGCCCCAGGCTGCAAGTTGGCCGTGTAATTAGGCACCTTACGAGGCCCCTTAAAATCTTTTGGCAAGCGCTCATTACGTAGATCCGACACCAGGCAAGGGACACCTCCTGTCCTTGCGGCCACTCCTGCCTCAACAGAGGTTGCCAGATAAACCAGAAAAGCCCGATGAGCCGCCTGCTCAGCTGCCAGTTGAACCGCCCGCTCAGCCTCCTGATGGATCCTCTCCTGATCTACCAAGTTAAAGGCTCCATCCTGCACTGGGTCATGCCTGTGCGGTTGGTTACGGCGTTGGGCATTGCTTGACATAGCCGCTGAGTCCATATGCCTGCTATAGCTTGGGCTCCGGCTTGGGCGAGGGGTTGAATGGATTCTATCTCGACTATAAGAGTACGCATCCTGCTGTGCCAGGGCTGTTTGAAGAAGTTCTCTGACCCTTCGTGTTTCGATCGCCGTTGGAGACTCGCCTTCCATTGGGAGAGCCGCCAGACGAGCCGACGCAGCAATTAAATTCTCCAAAGGGTTAGAGAAGTGACCCGGTGGTACTGGCGTGTAATGAGGTGGAGCAGTATTCACACGGGGTGGTTCCATGGTCCTCGGCTGAACCGGCGCCCCTGTCCCGGGTGTTGTGATCTGGTTTGCCTCCGGCGAGTTGCTGGGACCGGCCCCGGGTGTGTGGAAAAGGTTCCTAGGATCATAAGTCAGAGGCAGACGTGACTGAGTTTTCTGGCGTCTTCTCCTCATGACCTCGTTTGACGCGTTCAGATCCACCGAGAGCCGGAAAGTCTCCGCTTGAAGCTGCCGAGCACGAGCATCCAAAGCCGCCTGCTCCGCATCCATCCTGACATCTTCTGCTGCTAAATTTTCCTTGGCTTGTGCCACCTCTTCACGTAGTCATGCCAGCCCCGCGTCATGCTGAGCCTTATCAGCCGGCTCAACCACAGCAGTCAACAGAGCCATCATCTTATCCATGAGGTCCATTAGTACCTGAGCCGGGGGGCGTGCGGGGTCTCCTGACCTGGCTGCTGCCGCCCCGGTGGTTATTGCTGCCACAGCCATAGAATTCTGCCCAGGTTGAGTGCCAGCCATGAAGACTCCGGCTCGATTCGGCGGCTCAGAGGGGTCCGGAATACTGCTGCCATCGAAACAGCCCCCAAGCACGCCATCTTGTAGCTAATACAAAGAATCTGTCTCGCCTATGGACGACGCACCGTCAGAACAAATGGCTATCTCACCACCTTCTATTGATCCTTCAGAAAATTCCCCTCCATGGATGCAACCCACGAAGGCTCGCCGCACGGCGGGTTGAGCCCGGGCGGGTCTCGCGCGCTGAGCCGTCTCGATGAGGTTGGTGCAGACGTCCGGCTCAGGGCCTGACTCTCCGATTCGGCCGATGAAGACATGGATTCCGCCAAAGGGGACTTGGTACCCGTACTCAATCGAGCCGGCATCAGGGCCCCAACCTTCGTCTTCGATGTAGAGCTTGCCGCGACGACTCTTGGTCATCCGGCCCATAGCGTGAACCTTGAGCCCTTTGAAGTTGACCTTCAAAAACTCAAATCCACCGTGCGCTGGCCCCACGGTGGGCGCCAACTGTCGTCGAATTGTCACGACAGATGTCCTAGCGAAAGGACTTAGTCGTAGGGCCATCGCAACTAGGAAGCTTAAAGGGGTTAATCGGGACAAAGGACATGAGAGGTTTATACTGGTTCAGCCCCTTACGGTGAAGGTAAGGCCTAGTCCAGTTGATGTTGTATTGCTAGGTTTCGATGACCAAGGAGCGAATCCGCTAGCTTGGCTATCGATCTGTTGTTTCTTGTCCTAAGCCACCGCCGGTTCGTCCCCTTATATAGATGGGTTGACGCCTGGCGGCCTACAGAGTCCCGGTCAGCTCATAAAACGTGTCCGGCTCGGTGACTTCTTTTATAAGTCTTCTTTTACATATGGCGGTTTACAATATTGGGCCTTAAGCCGCCTCTCGGCTTAGGCCTTCTACAATTCTTAATAAACTATCACCTTGAATATTACTGGGCTTCTCTTAACAATCCGCCATTAGGGTTGACCCGGCCCCTCCTGGGCGGGTCATTCCTGAAAGTTATATTCCCAACAAGATGCGATAATAAAAGGGATGCAATATAATAAGGAAGAGACCCAGGTGCCATAGATTTCACTAGTGGCTTCTCTCATGATAGCATGTATTACGATGGGTGAACAAATTACTGCCGAGCAATTGATAGAAAAGTGCATAGTTATGAAGATATCTAAGGCAGTGATCATGAATGTAGGCATCACATCCGTGTCAAGTAGATCGAAATGGTTCTGCATCTACTACTATTACTCCACACATCGACCTCTATCCAGCATGCATCTAGAGTATTAAGTTCATAAGAACAGAGTAACACATTAAGCAAGATGACATGATGTAGAGGGATAAACTCAAGCAATATGATATAAACCCCATCTTTTTATCCTCGATGGCAACAATACAATACGTGCCTTGCTGCCCCTACTGTCACTGGGAAAGGACACCGCAAGACTGAACCCAAAGCTAAGCACTTCTCCCATTGCAAGAAAGATCAATCTAGTAGGCCAAACTAAACCGATAATTCGAAGAGATTGCAAAGATATCAAATCATGCATATAAGAATTCGGAGAAGAACCGAATAATATTCATAGATAATCAAGTTCATAAACACACAATTCATCGGATGTCGGCAAACACACCGCAAAAGAGTATTACATCGAATAGATCTCCAAGAACATCAAGGAGAACTTTGTATTGAAGATCAAAGAGAGAGAGAGAGAAGAAGCCATCTAGTTAATAACTATGGACCCGAAGGTCTGTGGTAAACTACTCATGCTTCATCGGAGAGGCTATGGTGTTGATGTAGAAGCCCTCCGTGATTGATTCCCCTCTGGCAGATCACCGGAAAAGGCCCCAAGATGGGATCTCACGGGTACAAAAGATTGTGGCGGTGGAAAAATGCTTGCGTGGCTCCCCTGATGTTTTTAGGGTATAAGAGTATATATATATGCAAAAGAAGTACGTCGGTGGAGCTCCATGGGGCCCACAAGGGTGGGGGCCCGCCTACCCCCCTAGGCGCGCCCTCCTATCTCGTGGCCGCCTCACGGAGTTACAAACTTCCACTCCAAGTCTCCTGGTTTGCTTTCGGTCCAAGAAAGATCATCGTCAAGGTTTCATTCTATTTTGGATTCCGTTTGGTATTCCTTTTCTGCGAAACACTAAAATAGGAAAAAACAAAAACTGGCACTGGGCCTCCCGTTAATAGGTTAGTCCCAAAAATAATATAAAATAACATATTAAAGCCCATTAAACATCCAAAATAGATAATATAATAGCATGGAACAATAAAAAATTATAGATACATTGGAGACGTATCAGAGGGTTAATCATAAGTAGGAGGTTTGTTCAAGTAAGAAAAACACCTAAGCACCAGTACACCCACATATAAAATTATCAAAGTAGCGAACACGAATCGAACCAACATGATGAAAGTGACTAGATGAAATTCCTGTGTACCCTCAAGAACGCTTTGCTTATCATAAGAGACAGTTTTGGCCTGACCTTTGCCTCAAAAGGATTGGGCTACCTTGCTACACTTTTGTAACTATTATTGTTACTTGCCCGTTACAAATTATCTTGCTATCAAACTACGCTGCGACTTACAATTTCAGCACTTGCAGACATTACCTTACTAAAAACTACTTGTCATTTCCTTCTGCTCCTTGTTGGGTTCGACACTCTTAGTTATCAAAAAAAGCTACAATTGATCCCCTATACTTGTGGGTCATCATCGGGCAAGGGACAACAACTATCGGATTTCGGGTTCCGGCAGACCCTTGAGGTTCGAACACTGGGGTGCACGCGGAGATTTTGCCTTCTACCTACCTGCACCCCTCCGCCTCGCTAAGATCTAAGCTATGGAAAGAACAGCACAAGAGACACAGGGTTTATACTGGTTTGGGCCACCGTTGTGGTGTAATACCCTACTCTAGTGTGTGGTGTGGTGGATTGCCTCTTGGGCTGATGATGATCAGCAATACAAGGAAGAACAGCCTCGCGAGGGTCTGTTCTTGGCTGGGGGGATGAACTGCTAGGAGGAGTTCAGTCACCCTTCTCTCTCTCTTCTCGATTCTCTCTCTGATTTCGATCCGATCTCCCCCTCTCCTCTACCCTGTGGGTGGCTAGTCCTACTTATAGGCAAAGGCCCTGGCCTCTTCCCAAATATTGAGCGGGAAGGGCGCCAACAATTGGCCATTTTGAAGGGGAACATCTGGTACACTTATCTTGACTAAAGTTGGTCCGCGCCTGCCAAAGGCTCTGGTGGTGACGCTGGCTTGGGCTCCACAATGACTTCCTCCCTGCCGTTGGACTGGTCTTGGTCTCGTTGCACCGAAACGGGTGCCTTTGCTTGATGCTCTCGCCTGCGCTTGCTCCCTTTGCACCAAAGAGGAAAGAAGGACACTGCGCGGCTGGCACCCGCGTGGCGCCTTTGGTCGTCATGGCTTGCGTCACGGGCACCTCGTGAGGTACCCCTCCTTGATCTCTCCGCCTCCTCGTGAGCCAGCCTGATGAGGCCGTGCCTGAGGAAGCTCCATGTTGTCCGCCCCGCGAGGCATGGCCCCTCGCGAGGGTCTTGGGTCTGTGTTGATGAAGATGGGCCATGCTGGGCCCCTCCTCGAGCCACGCCGCAGGCCGCAGGCAGGCAAGTCTGGGGACCCCCGTTCCCAGAACGCCGACAGTAGCCCCCGGGCCCAAGGTGCGCCCAGACTTGGCCGTGCAGGAAGGCAAAAGGGCAAGAGCGAAGCGCCGCGGGCCCTAATAGCCTGCGGCCTTGGGTGCCACATGGCGGTTGATTGGATGTGGGCGTCTCCACTTCCCACAACGCCTCGGCAACTGCATGGACTGGACAAGTCCTTGCATGAAAAGCGGGGCATGATTACCTGCGATCGTGGAGGTCGGTAGTTGGCCTTCGCCGGCCATAAGTACAGAACGGCGTGCGTGGATAGTTCCCGGCCCCAGCCGTGGGGGGCGACCGACCCAGGCCCTGTGTTTGTGTCGCGGTGCCCATGGGGCACGGACTGGAGGGGTGCTCCTGTAATGGACCCAGGTCGCGAAACCTTTGAACGACTAGGACAGGAACACTCGCGAGGGCGCTCGGCTGCCCCCCTCGTGAGGCCTTGCATAAGAGAAATCGAGGCAGGAGAGTGAAAAGTCAAAGAACCACAAGCCAAAGACGGCAACAGCTTCAATAAAACTTCAAATGAGAATGAACAAGCCAACTGTGGAAAGCAAATGAAAAAGGCGCGTCTAGCACCTAATCTAGTCTTCGACGTCTTCTCACCAGCGCGGAGCTAAGTGCTGCCACTGGGCATGGGAGGGAGCCCCAGGGCCTGAGGCCGGCGCTCCTGAGACTCCGGGGCGTGTACAGCCCCAACTCATTATTACGTGAGAGTGTCACGGGCGGCGAGCTTCACAGGCGTTGGCCTTCTTCACAAGCTCCGGGCCTTTCTTGGGGGAAGCAGGCTTCACGGGCATTTGCCCTCTTCACAGGCTCCGGGCCTTTTCCAAAATGCGACAGCTTCATAGGCATTCACCTTCTTCACAGGCTCTGGGCCTTTTCCAAAACGCGATAGCTTCACAGGCATTCGCCTTCTTCACAGGCTCTTGGCCTTTTCCGAAACGCGACAACTTCACAGGCATTCGCCTTCTTCACAGGCTCTGGGCCTTTTTAGGGGTAGAACCTCCGGAGGTGCTGGATGTTCCACGCTGGATGCACCCCCTCCTGAGTCTCCAAGCGCGCGGAGCCGGGCCTGGAAACATGAACAACCTTGAACGGGCCCTCCCACATGGGAGAGAGCTTGTGCAGTCCCTCCCTGGAGAGAACCCGCCTGAGCACGAGGTCTCCTACCTCAAGAGTTCTGGGGCGGATGTTGCGGTAGTGATATCGTCGCAGCGCTTGTTGGTACCTCGCCACTCGCAGCGCGGCTTCTCGGCGACGTTCCTCCCCCAGCACGAGGTCCATCCCCCGCATGGCATCCTGCTGCGCCTCGTCAAACGCCAGGACCCACGCAGAGCGACATCTGACCTCGTGAGGGAGGACCGCTTCGGCTCCGTAGACCAGGAAGAACGGGGTCTCTCCAGTCGGCTTGGTTGCGGTTGCGCAGATGGACCACAACACGGACTGAAGCTCGTCGTACCAACCTCTGCCGCAGGCCTCCAGCTTCTTCTTGAACGTCCTGGTCTTGAGGCCCCTCAGGACCTCTGCGTTGGCTCGCTCAGCCTGGCCGTTGCTTCGGGGGGCGATGTGGCACTGAAGGCTTGACGAGGTGGCACCATGCGGGGCTGCCGCGGCCAGAGCTCAGCCATTCAGGTTTGTCGGCGTTGCAGGGACGGACCCATGCGCAAGCGTCGTGCCGTTTGGGAGCAGCTCCGTCAGTTGGCGTCAGTTGAGCGGGCAACTAGGTCAAACACATTAGCCGCGAAGGAGTGGATTCATTCAAATAGATGCTGGGAAGGCGGACATCACTGGGTCAGGCCCGAGCGACTTGGGGATGATGTAGCCTGAGGGGCGCCCCCAACAAGGTAAGCTAACAACATAAAATAAAAGGGATACATGCCGCAGGGATGGACCCACGCGGCCTGGGAATAATGCAGCCCTGGGGGGCGCTCCCAGCTGGAAATGAAACTTGAAAGATGTCACCTGATGATGTTGAGGACGGAGGAGTGTTGGCGTAGCAGACTCGGTGGGCTGCGGAAGCCGATCCTCACGAGCCCCCAGGCCCAGGGGCCTCAGGAGGCTCCGGAGGCGCTAGTGGCTCCTCGCGGACCATCTCCATCTCCGCCAGGGCTGCGGAATGCCTGGCCTCTTGAGCCTCCTTGATGCCCCTCATGAGGCGCTGGTACATGGCAGCCGCGTTCGGCAAGCCGTAAGGCATGCGAACATAGCTGTGGGGTGGACCTTCACAGCGCCCCACTCGCGAGGGCCAGAGGCGCTCTAGAGAGGCGACTCGATTGAGCCCTGGTATGTTGATGCAGATGCGTAGCCCACCATCCTCGCCTGGATGGGGAGCCACAGCTGGTAGGCGGCGGCCGCCTCTCATGACTCTTGACTCCTGTAGCTCCTGAATGGCCTTGCTGACGAACTCCTGAGGGTCTGGCCCTCCTTGCCTTACTCCTTCTTGAGGGAAACGTGCTTCGAAACACGCCTCCATGTGGTGCCCAAGCGCCTCCCTCATGACCTTAGCCAGGTCGGTGGCCCTCCAGGGGAGAGCCCCGAGCCCTGCCTGAGGAGGGCGCCAGGCGCGCTTTCCTATGCGATGGAAGGAGGTTCCCCCTGGGCAGGCGCGGGCCCTGAGGGGCCTGCCTCCTGAGGGGCCGGGCCGGACTTCTTCTTCTTGGGGGCGGTCTCGGGAAGCCTCCTGCTTCCGCGATCCGGGTCTTCCAATGATGCGGCCTGAAAGGCTCGTTCCAAGGAAACGTCCTTCTCTTCACAGGGCACCGTGATGACTCCGTCACTTCCTGGCATCTTGAGGACGTTGTAGCCGTGGTGAGTTACGGCCATGAACTTGGCCAGCGCTGGGTACCCAAGGATGGCGTTGTACGGCAGGCGAATGTGAGCGACGTCGAAGTCGATGAGCTCGGTGCGGTAGTTGTCGCGTGCCCCGAAGGTGACGGGGAGGCGGACCTGCCCAATCGGGACCGTGGAGCCGTCGGTGACTCCAGAGAAAGGTTGGTTGGCTGAAGCTGGTTGTAGGGCACTTGGAGATTGTTGAATGTTTCCACGGACAAGACGTTGAGCCCTGCCTTGCCATCGATGAGGGTCCTGGTGACCACCACGTTGCTGATGATTGGGGAACAAAGCATCGGGAGGACTCCGGCTATGGCCGCACACTTGAGCTGATCTGCTGAGCTGAACGTGATGGCGCACGCCGACCACCTGAGAGGGCGCGTGGCTTCAAGCTTGGGGAGGACTGCATTCACTTCGCGGGCGAACTGCTTGAAGATGCGTTGAGAGGCTGGGGCTTGAGCCCCGCCCAGGATGCAGGCGATCACGCGCGGCTCCTGGAAGCCCCCAGCCCCCTCGTCCTGATGGCGGTCCTTGTTTCTCCTTGGCTGCGGCGGCAGCGGAGGGAGGCCTGTGTTGCCTGGTGGGCGATCCTCGCGAGGCTGATCCCTCCAGTCTTCCTCGCGAGGCGGGTCTTGCCAGCGATCCTCGCGAGGTCAATCGCGCCACCCTTGGCGCGGGCAGCGGTCTTCCCAGCATCCTGCGTTCCTTCCTCCTCCTCAACCGTAGCCCCGGTCACCATGGTCGGGGCGACGGCCGATCCTTCCTTCTCGCACGGCTCGGAGCTCTTGACATTCGTTGTTGTTGTGGGTGTGGAGGTCGTGGTACACACAGTACCGACTGCCCTTGGAAGATTCGGGCTGATCTCTGCCCCGCTTGGTGTCTGGTTCTGTCGCGAGCACGGCAGCCCCCTTGCGCTTCACATCCTTGGCCTTGGGCTTCTTCTCTTCTGGGTCCGCGGTAGGCAGCTCGAGGAGGGAGAGACGCCCTTCTTCAGCCCTGGCGCACTTGGTTGCCAAGTTGAACAACTCCAAGGAAGTGCACAGGTCTTCATGCATCACCAGCTCCTCCTTCATCTTGACGTCGCACACGCCATCGAAGAAGGATGATATGATGGCCTCCTTGGTCACCTTGGGAATCTTGAGGCGTGTGTTGTTGAACCCTGGATGTACTTCTGCAGGGTCTCTCCGGGTTGTTGCCTGATGCGGCACATGTCGCTCACAGCGGGTGGCCGGTCGCGAGTACCTTGGAAGTTGGCGATGAAGCGGGTGCGCATCTCGTCCCAGGAGGAGATCATGCCTGGAGCCAGGTTCAGGAGCCAGGTGCGGGCCCCGTCCTTGAGCGCCATGGGAAACCAGTTCGCCATGACCTTCTCATCTCCGTTGGCAGCTTCGATGCCCAGCCCATAGAGCTGGAGGAACTCTGCAGGGTCGGCCATGCTGTTGTAACGAGGAGGCGGGTCTGGCTTGAACTTGCCGGGCCACGCGACGCTGTGTAGCTCGGTGGTGAAGGCACGGCAGCCTGCTGTGGCCACGGGAGGCCTTGGGTGACGGAGAGCTTGGTCTTGCATGTCCTCACGCGCTGCAGCTGGGAGCAGTGCGGGGTCTTGACATGCGGGAGCAAGAACATGGTTGCGACGTGCTGGAGCAGGGAGCGCCCGGGCAGCTTCTTGCGGGTGAGGGACTTCTTGGCAGCTCTGCTCTTGCCGCGCTGGCACCTGACGGAGCGGGTTCCGCCCAGGGGCCACGCACCTTGGAGCCATGGCGCCTTCTTGAGGAGGAGGCGGCTGGGGCGCCCCCGGAGCTTCATCGCCCGCACGGGGCAGGGTGCGGTGCAGCGGAACGGACGGCGTAGGAGAGCCCCCTGCGGCGCGGACGAGCTCGGCGACGCGGTCGAGACATTCTTCGTAGACGTCGTCGACGGGACGATAGCGCAGGAGCTCGTTTGCCGCGATGAGCGCAGCTCGAGCCTCCATGGGTGCGCGGAGCGCGCGGGACGAAGAACCAGCTGGGATGAGCGAGGGAGTAGCGGTGCGGCCGTCTTTCCGCACGAACGGATGCTGAGATGACGCTTGCTGCTCGTCCCCCGTCGGGCCGGTGGCGGCGTTGACGGCAGGTGACGGGGAACGGCGAGGACACCCGCCGACAAGAGCCGTCTGGGCGACGCAGGAAGCGAGAGCGGCCCGGCGCTCGGCGCGTGCCCGACGAGCGTCAGACATGGACGCTATGGTCGGAGGAGAACGGGGTGGTGGAAGACAAATTCCGGCGCACCCCTACCTGGCGCGCCAAATGTCGGATTTCGGGTTCCGGCAGACCGTTGAGGTTCGAACACTGGGGTGCGCGCGGAGGTTTCGCCTTCTACCTACCTGCACCCCTCCGCCTCGCTAAGATCTAAGCTATGGAAAGAACAGCACAAGAGACACAGGGTTTATACTGGTTCGGGCCACCGTTGTGGTGTAATACCCTACTCCAGTGTGTGGTGTGGTGGATTGCCTATTGGGCTGATGATGATGAGCAATACAAGGAAGAACAACCTCGCGAGGGTCTGTTCTTGGCTGGGGGGATGAACTGCTAGGAGGAGTTCAGTCACCCTTCTCTCTCTCTCTTCTCGATTCTCTCTCTGATTTCGATCCGATCTCCCCCTCTCCTCTACCATGTGGGTGGCTAGTCCTATTTATAGGCAAAGGCCCTGGGCGTCTTCCCAAATATTGAGCGGGAAGGGCGCCAACAATTGGCCATTTTGAAGGGGAACATCTGGTACACTTATCCTGACTAAAGTTGGTCCTCGCCTGCCAAAAGGCTCTGGAGGTGACGCTGGCTTGGGCTCCACAATGACTTCCTCCCTGCCGTTGGACTGGTCTTGGTCTCGTTGCACCGAAACGGGTGCCTTTGCTTGATGGTCTCGCCTGCGCTTGCTTCCTCTGCACCAAAGAGGAAAGGAGGACACTGCACGGCTGGCGCCCGCCTGGCGCCTTTGGTCGTCATGGCTTGTGTCACGGGCACCTCGTGAGGTACCCCTCCTTGATCTCTCCGCCTCCTCGCGAGCCAGCCTGATGAGGTCGTGCCTCAGGAAGATCTGTGTCGTCCGCCCCGCGAGGCTTGGCCCCTCGCGAGGGTCTTGGGTCTGTGTTGATGAAGATGGGCTGTGCTGGGCCCCTCCTCGAGCCATGCCGCAGGCCGCAGGCAGGCAAGTCTGGGGACCCCCGTTCCCAGAACGCCGACAACAACACTGGCATCGGAGATAGTGACACTCCGAACAACGTTGAAGACTCCGACCACCCTGTTGAGCCTGCATTCGAGCAGGATGAGAGGGAAGAGGGTCAAGTCAACCCCGACGAACTTGCCGATCACGAGGATTCAGAAGATAGTAACTACTTTCCTATCTCCGAAGAGGATGTTAGCCTCGGTGATGAAGATTTCATCATCCCAGAGGAACCCCTCGAACAAGAATGCTTCAAGCGACGACTCATCGCCACTACACGGAGCCTGAAAAAGAAACGGCAGCAGATTCAAGCCGAACAGGATACGCTCAACGACAGATGGACTAAGGTCCTAGCCGCCGAAGAAGGATACGGCTTTGAGCACCAAACAAAAAGTTATCCCAAATGCAGGCTACTGCCACAATTCAACGACGAGGCTTTTGAGCCAATACCGTCAAAATACAATCAGGCTCATTATGTCGAACACCATCCTGTGCCTCCTCGACATAGAGGCAAGGAGACAGCGGCTCTGGGCTACACGTACAACTTACGTTAGGACCTGACCAATAGAGCCGGCCAGACTAGATCAATCTATGGATCAAGAGGACGTGCCCCAGCATGAGATGACGACCATCAAGCATGGCACGACAAACATAACCAAGTCTGGGATCAGCACCGAACACAGATGTCCTCCGAATTCCCTCGCGATGACGCCCCATACAGAGGTGTCGCACACCCTATGTGCTTTACCGATGAGATAATGCAGCAACAATTTTCCGAAGGGTTTAAACCCATGAACATCGAGAAATACAATGGAACAATGGATCCCACCGTATGGATCGAAGATTTTCTTCTCCACATTCACATGGCTCGCGAATATGATCTCCATGCCATTAAATACCTCCCTCTAAAACTGAAAAGACCATCTTGACACTGGTTGAACAGCCTCCCAGAAAACTCCATTGGAAGTTGGGAAGACTTAGAGGATGCTTTTCAGGCCAACTTTCAAGGCACTTGTCTGACCACCGGATGCTGACGACCTGAGCCACATAATTCAGCAACCCGGAGAGTCAGCTCACAAACTTTGGAATTGGTTCTTAATTAAAAAGAACCAAATCATGAAATGTTCGGACGCCCGAAGAATCAGCTCGCAAACTTTAGCGGCATTTAAACACAGTGTCCGCGACGAATGGCTCACCCCACACCTCGGCTAAGAAAAGCCGAAGACCATGGCAGCTCTTACTGCACTTATGACCCACTTTTGTGTGGGCGAAGATAGCTGGTTGGCTCATAGAAGCAACAGTTCCGGCGACCCCGACACTTCTGAGGCCAGGGACGGCAATGGCAGGCCATGACGCAACAAAAACAAACATCAGAACAATAATGACACCGAGGATACGGTAGTAAACGCCGGATTTAGTGGCTCCAAACCCGGTCAATCAAAGAAGCCATTCAAAGGTAATAGGGACGGTCCATCCAACTTGGACAAAATACTAGAGAGACCTTGCCAGATTCATGGCACCCCAGACAAGCCTGCCAACCACACCAACAGAAACTACTGGGTATTCAAACAGGCAGGCAAATTAAATGTTGAACATAAGGGGAAAGGACCTCAAAGCAAGGATAATGACGAGCCTCATGAGCCGAACACTGGGGGACAGAAACAGTCCCCCCCCCCCCGAGGTGAAAACGGTGAACATGATCTATGTCACCCACATCCCCAAGTGGGAGCGAAAACATGCATTAAGGGAAGTCTACGTCGTAGAGCCTATCGCCCCAAAATTCAACCCATGGTCAGCTTGTCCGATCACCTTAGATCGCATGGGACACCCAACCAGTATCCGTCACGGAGGTTCGGTGGCCCTGGTACTTGATCCTATCATCGGCGAATAACATCCGATATGTCTCCAACGTATCTATAACTTTTGCTTGTTACATGTTGTTATATTATCAATCTTGGATGTTTTATAATCATTTTATAGCCATTTTATATCATTTTTGGTACTAACCTATTGACATAGTGCCGAGTGCCAGTTGCTATTTTTTCCATGTTTTTACATCGCAAAAAATCAATGTCAAACGGAGTCCAAATGCCCCAAAACATTACGGAGATTTTTTATGGGCCAAAAGGAACACAACGGGCCCTAGCTGCGCCTGGGGGTGCCCCAAGGGAGGCACAACCCACCAGGGCGTGCCAGGAGGCCCAGGCATGCCCTGGTGGGTTGTGCCCACCTCGGGTGCCCCCGGACCGCCTCTTTGCTCTCTAAATACCCCCAATATTTCCAAAACCCTAGGGGAGTCAACAAAATATTCATCCAGCTGCCGCAGAGTCCAGAAACACCAGATCCAATCCAGACACCATCTCGGACGGGGTTCACCACCTCCATTGGTGCCTCTCCGATGATGCGTGAGTAGTTCTTTGTAGACCTTCGGGTCCGTAGTTAGTAGCTAGATGGCTTCCTCTCTCTCGCTGAATTCTCAATACAATGGTCTCTTGGAGATCCATATGATGTAAATCTTTTGCGGTGTGTTTGTTGGGATTGATGAACTTTGAGTTTATGATCAGATCTATCTTTTTATATCCATGAAAGTATTTGAGTTTCTTTTACCTCTTTTATGCATGATCTCTTATGGCCTTGTAATTCTTCTCCGTTATTTGGGTTTGTTTGGCCAACTTGATCTATTTATCTTACAATGGGAAGAGGTGCTTTGTAGTGGGTTCGATCTTACAATGCTTGATCCTAGTGACAGAAAGGGAACCGACACGTATGTATTGTTGCTACTAAGGATAAAATGATGGGGTCTATCTCTACATAGATAGATCTTGTCTACTTCATGTAATCGTTCTTATTGCATTACTCGGTTTCTCCATGAACTTAATACACTAGATGCATGCTGGATAGCGGTCGATGTGTGGAGTAATGGTAGTAGATGCAGGCAGGAGTCGGTCTACTAATCTTGGACGTGATGCCTATATAATGATCATTGCCTGGATATTGTCATGAGCATTTGAAGTTTTGTCAATTGCCCAACAGTAATTTGTTCACCCATCATTTGCTATTTTCCTCGAGAGAAGCCACTAGTGAAACCTACGGCCCCCGACTCTCTTTCTCATACATTTGCCTTTGTGGTCTACCTTTTTCTTGCATTTATTTTCAGATCTATTAATCCAAAAACGCAAAAATACCTTGCTGCAATTTATTCTTATCTATTTTATTTTGTGTTCGATATATCAATCCACTACAAATTTACCTCATGCCCGTTTACCTATCTTGAGGTGCCATACCCCGAAAGGGATTGACACCCCCTTTAACACATCGGGTTGCGAGGATTTGTTATCTATGTGCATGGGTTGTTTACGTTGTGTTGCTTGGTTCTCCTACTGGTTCGATAACCTTGATTTCATATTTGAGGGAAGTACCTACCGCCGCTGTGCTGCATCATCCCTTCCTCTTTGGGGAAATACCGACATAGCTTCAAGCGACATCAAAAGGAATTTCGGGCGCCGTTGCCGGGGAAGATCTTCAACATATACCAGGTTTCTATTCACAAATCTCATCTCCTCACAATTTACATTATTTCCATTTTCCTCCCGTTTTCCTCTCCCCCACTTCACAAAAAATTGTCGTTTTATTCGCCCCTCTTTTTCTGTTCGCCGTTTTCTTGTCGGATCTGTTTTTGTGTGCAATCTTATTGTGTGGTCATCATGACTCAAGAGAACACCAAGTTATGTGATTTCTCAAATACCAACAACAATGATTTTATCGGCACTCCGATTTCTCCTCCCGCCACTAGTGCGGAGCCTTGTGATATTAATATTATTTTGCTGAATCTTGTTATGAAAGATCAATTTTCCGGTACTCCTAATGAGGATGTTGCATCCCATCTTAATACCTTCGTGGAATTATGCGATATGCAAAAGAAAAAATATGTGGAAAATGATGTGGTCAAGATGAAATTATTTCCTTTTTCTTTGCGTGATTCTGCAAAAATTTGGTTCTCTTCTATGCCTCGCAATAGTATCGATTCTTGGAATAAGTGCAAAGATGCTTTTATCACTAAGTATTTTCCGCCCGCAATAATTATTTCCCTTTGAACCCAAATCATGAATTTCAAGCAACTTGAACATGAGCATGTTGCACAATCATGGGAAAGGATGAAAATGATGTTAAGGAATTGCCCAACCCATGGGTTAAATCTATGGATGATCATACAAATTTTTTATGTGCGCTTGAATTTTGTTTCTCGTAATCTCTTAGATTCCGCTGCTGCGGGTGGTACTTTTATGGAAATTACTTTGGGTGAAGCCACCAAATTGCTTGATAATATCAAGGCAAATTGTTCACAATGGCATACCGAAAGAGCTCAAACTAGTAAAAAATTAATTCGATTCAAGAAATTTCTTCTTTGAGTGAAAAGGTTGATGCTCTTATGAAATTGGTCGCTAGTAAAAGTGCTCCTATTGATTTCAATGATATGCATTTGTCTACTTTGAATGAGCAAAATAGTGATGCCATAGATGTGAATTTTATCTCTCGAAATAATTTCAACAACAATGCGTATAGAGGTAATTTTAATCCTCGGCCTTTTCCTATTAATTCCTCTAATAATTATGGTAATTCCTATGGAAATCAATCTTATAATAATAATAGGAACACCTCTGATCTTGAGAACAATATTAAAGAAATTATCAACACGCAAAAAGTTTTCAACACTTCCATAGAAGAAAAGTTAAGTAAGATTGATGATTTGTCTAGAAGTGTTGATAGAATTGCTCATGATGTGGAAAATCTCAAGATGAATTTTTTTGTGCCTAAGTTTTATGAATCAATTAAAGCTCTTTATGTTTCTATAGATGAAAGTAAGAAAAGAACCGCTATGTTTAGAGCTAAAATAGAATTTTTAGAAAAAGTGTTTTCTAGCGATTTCTTTCATAAAAGTGATGAAGATCTTAAAATGATTGGTGTTTCTTCTATTGATTCCTTGTTTAGTAAAGTTAAGATTGATGAAAAAGGGACTGGAGAAGAGTCAACTTTAGGTAGAAGGTGTCCCAATATTTCGGAGGGTGAAAATCTTGTTGAGAAAATTGATAAAAGTGGGTTTGAAGAGGTCAAAACTTTAGCTAGTGATGTGCCCACTCTTTTGGATTACAAAGACTTTAATTATGGTAGTTGATCTTTGATTGATTGTATTTCTTTGTTGCAATCCATGATAAATTCACCCCATGCTTATGAACAAAATAAATCTTTTACTAAACATATTGTTGATGCTATGATGAAAGCTTTTGAAGAAAAATTGGAATTACAAGTATCAATTCCTAGAAAATTGCATGATGAGTGGGAACCTACTATCAAAGTCAAGATTAAAAATTATGAGTGTTTTGCTTTGTGTGACTTGGGTGCTAGTGTTTCTACATGCCGGTGTACAAAAGTAGGGTCTCTCCTTTTGCACCCCTTAACTTGTGCACGGGCAGTCAGAGCCACGCTCACGGCCACACTTAACAAGGCAGAGGAGGGAAGCCAGAGGGAAACTGAAGCATAAGACAAACAAAGCAACGCCAAGGCCAGAAACACTGAAGAACAAAGGAGCAAGGTGGACTCCCCCGGCAAGACCCTTGCTGGGGCGACCTCCGCGGCCTCGGCAAGAGCCTTGCCGGGGCAACTTGCCCAACACCAGCAGAGCGAGCAACCCTTGAGCCCAGGAGTTCCAAACACCGCCGACGAGTACATTGGAACCAAGGCTCGGGAGGCACCTCCGCGGTGACATGCAGATCTTTGTCAAGATCATGAACACACAAGATCAGATGAGGACCAGAAGACGGCAACCCTCGGTGGGATCCTAGCCGAGGAAATCCATAAGACCCCCGGCAAGACCCTTGCTGGGGACGACTGCAACGCTGAGGGAGTCCTGGATTAGGGGGTATCCGTACAGCCGGATTATATCCTTTGGTCGAACTGTTGGACTATGAAGATACAAGATTGAAGACTTCGTCCCGTGTCCGGATGGGACTCTCCTTGGCGTGGAAGGCAAGCTTAGCAATACGGATATGTAGATCTCCTCCCTTGTAACCAACTCTGTGTAACCCTAGCCCCCTCCAGTGTCTATATAAACCGGAGGGTTTTAGTCCATAGGACAACATACAATCATACCATAGGCTAGCTTCTAGGGTTTAGCCTCTCTGATCTCGTGGTAGATCAACTCTTGTACTACTCATATTATCAAGAACAATCAAGCAGGACGTTGGGTTTTACCTCCATCAAGAGGGCCCGAACCTGGGTAAAACATCGTGTCCCCTGCCTCATGTTACCATCCGCCTTAGACGCATAGTTCGGGACCCCCTACCCGAGATCCACCGGTTTTGACACCGACATTGGTGCTTTCATTGAGAGTTCCTCTGTGTCGTCACCATTAGGCTTGATGACTCCTTCGATCATCGATAGCGATGCAGTCCAGGGTGAGACTTTTTTCCCTAGACAGATCTTTGTATTCGGTGGCTCCGCACTACGGTCCAACTCGCTTGGCCATCTAGAGTAGATCGAGAGCTACGCCCCTGTCTATCAGGTCAGATTTGGAAACTTGAACTACACAGCCGACATCCACGGAGACTTGATCTTCAACGGATTAGAGCCCTTGCCATGTGCGCCACACGGTCACGATGAGCATGATTTAGCTCTACCATCGGACAGTGTTCGGGAGATCGCACCGGCGACCGCTCCGACCATCAAGTCGGAGCCAATTGCGCCGTCCAGTGACGGGTGGATCGACCCCGCCACGGAGGCCGCATTCTCATCGGCGATCGAGCCGAGTATCGACCTTACCCTTCACAAGAGCCGTGACACCAAACTATCGGATTCCTCCCCGGCCACGGTCTCCGAACCGCCTGTGCCTGTGCCTACCGAATCCAACTGGGCGCCGATCATGGAGTTCACCTCCGCGGATATCTTTCAGCACTCGCCCTTTGGCGACATACTAAACTCATTAAAGTCTCTCTCCTTATCAGGAGAGTCCTGGCCGAACTATGTCCAGCAGGATTGGGATGTGGATGACGAAGAAATTCGCCGCCCACCCACCACCCACTTAGTAGGCACTGTCGATGATTTGACCGACATGCTCAACTTTGACTCTGAAGACATCGACGGCATGGACGATGATGTAGTTGACGAACAGGAACCACTGCCCACAGGGCACTGGACGCCCACTTCATCATATGATGTATACATGGTGGACGCACCCAAAGAAAACGACGACGAAGAACGGAAGGACGCAGCGAAGGGTTGTTCCCTCGAGAAGCAGTCAAAGCGGCGGTGTAAGCGCCGCTCCAAATCCCGCCTCGGTAGAAACAGCGATCATATAGACCCAGCGATAGATCAAGGTGAGCCAGCGGACGACAAACATGGCATTGAACCATCGTCAAACCACGGGAACACGGAGAATCAAACCGAACAACCCAACTCCATCGAACATAACAGTCCGGATGACATCACACCGGACAGGCACCTGGGGCAATAGAATACCCATCAAAGGCTTGTTGCCACTACGAGGAGTCTGAAAAAGCAGAAGCAAAGGCTCAGGGTTGCACAAGACACACTTAAAATCAGATGGAGTGAAGTACTCAACACTACAGCGAAGTACGGCGGTAATCGCCACACCAAGAGCAACCCGAAGCGAAAGCTACTACCTGAATTCGATGAGGAGGCCTTAGATGCCCCGCAATCAAAAAACAAAATGGCCATCTGGTCGGATAGACGACCTCGTGGCCAACATAGAGCGGCAAATGACGCCGCACATAAGCCAGTACGCGATCCACGTGAGGGCTCGCATCAAAAGGATGGTGCAACCAGATCCATCTACGGGTCACGCAAGCGCGCTCCAGCACGCAATGCAACACAAAAAACACCCCAACACCACGGTACACCCAAATATAGGGGTGCCGCACACCCTCTATGTTTCACCGATGAGGTGCTGGACCATGAATTTCCAGAGGGATTCAAACCCGTAAACATAGAGGCGTACGACGGAACAACAGACCCTGGGGTCTGGATTGAGGACTACATCCTCCATATCCATACGGCTCGAGGAGACAATCTCCACGCCATCAAGTACTTACCCCTCAAGCTCAAAGTGCCAGCTCGGCACTGGCTTAACAGCCTCCCCAAAAACTCCATTGGAAGCTGGGAAGAGCTCGAAGACGCTTTTCGGGCAAATTTTCAAGGGACCTATGTCCGACCTCCGGATGCAGACGGTTTAAGTCATATAACTCAACAGCCCGGAGAGTCAGCCCGAAAGTTTTGGAACAGGTTCCTCACTAAAAAGAACCAAATAGTCGACTGTCCAGATGCCGAAGCCTTAGCAGCTTTCAAGCACAGCGTTCGAGACGAATGGCTTGCCAGACACCTTGGCCAAGAAAAGCCGATAACAATGGCATGTAACATGCCAAATTTTCAATTTGGAATGTTATACATTAGAGCATCATGGATATCATATTTTATTTTGCATTTTGGTTGATCCTAGAAATTCTATGCAACTCAATGACCCACGGAGAGAGTTGGGGATTTCGTTATTTTCATATTTGAGTTTTCTCAAATTTTGAGAATAGGATCATTTGATTTTATTTATTTTATCATCAATTATTTCTATTACAAAAATATGAGAGATGGAATAAAATGACCTTCCCAAAATAAAGAAATATTGAAGATTTAATAATAAAATCAACTAAGATTTTATTTCGGAGTTTTTCGGTGTTTTATTTGAATTTAGGAAAAATGTGCGTTTTTCAAAATTACATTTAGGGCCCAAATAAATGTTCACCTTGTGCGGCTTGATTTTAGAAGCCCGTGAAAATTTATTTCGGAATTTTTGGATTCTGTCTAGTATTTCTTTTTATTTTTCTTCCGAGCGGAATAACTAAAAAAACGAACCGACTTCGGGTCGTACCCGAGCGGGACACCGCCCGGGGGCAGCCTTTAAATAGCGCCGCCCCGAGCCGCCCCAGCCCATCAGCCTCGCTTCGATCCGCGCGCGCCGCCGGAGCCGCCGCCGCCGCCGACAATCACGTCGCCCGAGGTTCGTCGCGCCTCATTTTCCGTGCCGAAAAAAAGAGAGAGAAAAAGTCGGCGTTTGTCATTTTTCTTTTTCTCGGATTAAATCCGCGATTTTTCTAATCGCGATTCCTGATCCGATTTTCGTTTTAGTTTAACTTTTCGCTCGTTTATCGGAATCAGGCGATTCAAGCGCCTAGAGTTTCGTCTCGAAACCCTCTATCCGTTTAACCAACTTAAACAAGTTTTTGTTACTATAAAATTTGCCCTAGATCCAGATTAGTAGAGCGAAGTTGTTTTCTTTCGCCGTTTGTCTTTCGTTGCTTCGTTCGATTTGATTCTTTTTGCCAACCGGAGTTCTTAAGTTGAACCTTCTGGTTAGATCTCTTATTTGAGTTTTACCTATGCATTAGATGAGTACTTATTGTATGCTTGTTTGTTTGTCTACAATAGAGTACCCGGAGTGCGCCGCCTGTTACTTCGAATCGTTAGGTTTCGCGGATCATCAGCAAGGCAAGTAACACTTTGATCATACCTTTTCTACTACCCAGTTTTATTGCATTAGATCAATCCTCACACATTGCATGATTAGGATCTAATTAAATTGTGGGATGGGAAGTAGATGAGGTAGTACCTATTACCTGTTTATTTTCAAACCTTTGGGAGTTACTTCTACGTTTGCTTATTATGCCATGCTATGCTAGTAGACGTGGATTGGGTGAGTGATATCCATGACAGATGTGAGATTGCTAATTAATGGTTTATCTAAGGTGGCAACTTAAACACACATCTGGGTGGATTGAGGCACCTGGGTATTCTAGGACTTGCTTGTTTTCTTTTGGACCGCCACCCAGGCTCAAAGGGATCATGAGACTATTCATACTAGAAACTTCCGTGTGCAGCCACAAGCTATTATGGGCTCTAGCATAGTTGACTAAGTCATGTGAACTCTTACAGTGGTAGACTAGCAGATGTAGGGGATGTAGGTGGTACGGTCTACCCATCGTAAGGTGCTAGCGCTTCTGAAAGACTATGTCTCGGTCATCCGTCTTCTCAAACACCATGTAGTGCGAGAAACCAAACGGAGGCGATCGAGTCTTCTGCGGAAAAGTGCACAAACCTCTGCAGAGTGTAATAAACTAATCATGGTTAGACGTGTCCCCGGTTATGGACATCTTGAGTATCTAGTACTTGGATTTTCATGTGAATCTCAACATGTTACTCTAAAATTAAATTTGTTGGGTTATGTTTAATGATGATGCTTAATTGGGATTGAGAATGCTGTCAACCATTCTCAATGTTTAACAACCACCATGATAGTAATTAAATTTATTCCTTTGAAGTAGGGAAAAATTGGCTTTACGCAAAACTGTAACCATAGAACTTTCCACCAGCCAAATATGCATATAGTATAGCTGTTTCATTCCATTACTCTCTATGTGTTACCTTGCCAGCATATTCCATGTGCTGACCCGTTTTCGGGCTGCAACGTTAATGTTGCAGACTTTTCAGACGATGATTAAGGAGTTTTAGGTCATGGTTCTATACTCAGTGATGTCGTTGGAGTTGATGGACTCACTTATCTTCCAAGCCTTCCGCTGTTATCGTTATTAGATGGCCTTAAGCCATATTTATTGTAATAAGTTCTCTTTTGAGACACTTGATGTAATAAGTGTGTGATTGCTACTCTGCTATAAATCCTCCGAGTATTGTGTGGTGTCAGCATTACTGATCCAGGGATGACACCGGAGCATAGAGATCAGACTGTTCGAGGTCTGGTCCCTACAGAGATGGTATCAGAGCACACGCTGACTGTAGGACACGACCACTAAGCTAAAGACCTAGATCACTATTCACTCTCTTCTCTTCTGACCTCTCATCTTTTCTACTCTTTAGGATGGCGGATGCAAGGAACAAGTTCGCACAACCGGATGAAGATACACCCTTTGGACGTCACTTGAAGGAAGTCACTAGATACCTGAACATAGGAGTACCAAGCTTCACAGGAACCTACAACACCACTTTACCGGAAGAAGAGCGCTGGATGATTCAAGTTCAAGTACCAGGAAGGACGTTCATGCCAGTCACTGAGCCCATAGAGTTTTCTTTTGATGCACCAACTTGGAGTCTAGGAAAGAGCATGGCAGCTCACATCGCCATGGGACGCATTGGAGAAGTCTACCGCAAGGATCTCAAGGATACTATCTACCAGATTTGTGGGTGCCGAGATGAGCACTGGGAGATTATCAGCACCAGGAAGGATAGATCAATTGCAGCTTTTATCCAGGAGTTAAACCAGCACATTCGATGACAGGAGAACCAGATGTGCTCCGACATGATAGATCTGAAGAAGGCAAAGACAAGAATCGAGGAACTGGAGGAAGAACTCAAGGCTACACATGAAGATTATGAAGAAGAAATTGAAGTATTGGTGGAGAAGAATGATGACCTGATCAAGAAGATTGGGATATTTATGGGAGGCCCTACGCCAGTAGATGAAGACGAAGAACCCCAGGAAATTAGCCCGGAAGACTACATCATCGTCGACGGAACCGACTCGGAAGCAGATAGTAGCGATGATGACTATGTTGATGAAGCTGGAGCAGATATTATGGAGTCAACGACCGTAGAATATTTCTAGTAGACCACCTCATTAGTAGTAGTAGTCCACCATGTAAATATAGTAGTCCGAGCACTTTTGCGATAGTTAGATCGATTGTATGCCCTTGTTTGATTGATTGAAGTGAATTGTTTCCTTTTGCCTCATGTGCATATGGGTAGTGTTCTCTCTTTAGACCCCCTCTATTCTTATATCTCATCTTTTCTAAACCCTCAGATGCCTCCGAGACGTGACCCCGGATTTGCCTTTCCACCGGAGCTCACTCAGTTGATCCAGCAGCAAAACACATTGATGCAGTTGCTAGTCCAGAATCAGAATCAGGGGAACAACAACAACAACCCACCACCACCATCACCTGTTGACCACTTAGCCCGTTTTCTTAGGCTGAATCCGCCGGTGTTTTCCAGTAGCACCGAGCCGATAGTAGAAGATGATTGGCTCCGCAAGACAGCTAGGGAGTTGACCACAGCAGGATGTACAGATGCGAAGAAGGTGAAGTTTGCCGCACATCAGCTAGAAGGACCCACAGCATCATGGTGGGAGAATTTCACCGCCACTTTCCCTGTAGACACTGTCACATGGGACCAGTTTCAGCAGGCTTTTCGTACTACCCATGTTTCAGCAGGAGCTATGGCCATGAAGAAGCGTGAGTTTCGCAACTTGTGCCAAGGAGGAAGGACAGTTGGCCAGTATGAGGAGGAATTTAGTAAGCTAGCACGTTATGCCCCAGATGATGTCACTACGGATGCAGCTAAGCAAGAGAAGTTTCTAGAAGGACTGAATGATGAGTTGAGCATGCATTTGATGGTAGCAACCTTCAACAACTACCAGGAGTTGGTAGATCATGCTCTTATGATTGAAGGGAAGCAGCAGCAGATTGAGAATCACAAGAGGAAGTATGGACAAGGAAAGTATAATTCAGGAGCTCAGCAGAAGCCATGTTTTACCCCTAGACCGGGAGTACATTTTAAGCATACTCATGGAGGAGGTAGCTCGCACAGTCACAATGGCACCAAGAATGGTAATGGCAACGGAGGAAGCAACGGCCAGCACTGCACCAACCCCTCAACCCCAGCCAAGAAGGACCTAAGCCAAGTCACTTGCTTTAAGTGTTCGAAGACCGGACATTATGCCAATGAATGTCCTGAAGGCCAAAATGGCAATGGAAGTTCTGGGAAGAAGCCGAACCCTTTCAACAGGGGACAGGTGAACCACGTTAGCGTGGAGGAGGTTGAAGCTCAGCCCGATGCAGTAATAGGTAAGTTTTTGGTTAAGTCATTTACTGCACTCGTTCTTTTTTATACTGGTGCATCGCATTCATACATCTCAAGGGGATTTGTGGATAAGTATAACCTACCAACCCAAGCCCTTAGGTCACCCATGTTAGTAACCTCACCCGAAGCAGAGTATGTGGCAAGTCTATGGTGTGATCGGTTACCATTAAGGATTGGTAACTATGTTTTTCCCTCAGACCTAATAGTATTGTAATCTCAAGGATTGGATGTGATATTAGGCATGGATTGGCTATCAAAGTATGAAGGGAATATTGAATGTGCTAGTAAGTCAATTTTTCTTACCACCCCAGAAGGGAGAAGGATCAAGTATGTATCCCGGCATGTGCCAAAGAGGACTCAAGTAAATTGCCTAACAGGAGTTGTGCAGGAGGAAGTACCAGTGGTAAGGGATTTCCCTGAAGTATTTCCAGAAGAGTTGCCAGGCATGCCACCGAATAGAGATATTGAGTTTTTGATTGAGCTATTACCAGGCACAGGTCCAATATCAAAGAGACCATACAGGATGCCAGCAAAGGATTTGGTGGAAATTAAGAAGAAGATTAAAGAGTTACTGGATAAGGGATATATTCGCCCAAGTTCTTCGCCTTGGGGATCGCCAATACTACTAGTGGAGAAGAAAGATGGATCGTTAAGGATGGTTGTTGATTATCGAGGATTGAATGAAGTAACGATCAAGAACAAGTACCCACTACCAATGATCAACGATCTGTTTGATCGATTGCAAGGAGCTAAGGTATTTTCCAAGATCGATCTGCGATTAGGATACCACCAGTTGAAGATTCGAGAACAGGATATTCCGAAGATAGCTTTTACCACCAGGTATGGGCTATATGAGTATACCGTTATGTCATTTGGTCTGACTAACGCACCTGCCTATTTTATGAACATGATGAACAAAGTGTTTATGGAGTTTTTGGATAAGTTCGTCGTAGTGTTCTTTGATGATATCCTGGTTTATTCGAAGAATGAAGAGGAACATAAGGAGCATTTGCGTTTGGTACTTGGAAAGCTCATAGAACATCAATTATATGCCAAGTTCAGCAAATGTGAGTTTTGGTTGAAGGAAGTAGGATTCCTCGGACATGTTATATCTGGAGAAGGTATAGCAGTAGATCCCGCTACAGTTGAAACCGTGACCAAGTGGGAAGCCCCAACAACAGTTGGAGAGATCCGGAGTTTTCTTGGACTCGCAGGATACTACCGGAGATTTATTAAGAATTTCTCAAAGATTGCGAAGCCTATGACTGAGTTGTTGAAGAAGGATACCAAGTTCATATGGACAGAGGAGTGTGAGGCTAGTTTCTAGGAGTTGAAGAAACGCTTAGTTACCTCACCAGTGTTGATTTTGCCAGACCAGACCAAGGATTATGAGGTGTATTGCGACGCTTCACGTCGAGGACTTGGAGCAGTGCTTATGCAGGAAGGGAGAGTTGTTTCATATGCCTCAAGACAACTAAAGCCTCATGAGTTGAATTATGCCACGCATGATTTGGAGTTAGCAGCCGTAGTGCATGCTTTGAAAACATGGAGACATTTTCTCATTGGAAACCATTGTGAGGTGTACAGGGATCATAAGAGTTTGAAGTACATTTTCACACAGAAGGAGTTAAATCTCAGACAAAGGAGATGGTTGGAACTTATCAAGGATTATGATATGAAATTGCATTATCACCCCGGAAAGGCTAATGTAGTAGCTGACGCATTAAGCCGCAAGAGCCATGTCAATACACTAATGACGGGAGGAATACCAAGGGAGTTAGCCGAAAATCTTCATGAACTATGTTTGGAAATAGTTTCGAGAGGTTATGTGGCAGCAATGGAGATTCAGTCAACCTTGATGGATAAAATCAGGGAAGCTCAGAAAGCTGACAAAGAGATTGCTGCTATAAAGGAGAATCTGAGCAAAGGAAAAGCTAAAGGATTCTGTGAGGATGAGCACGACACCCTATGGTTTGAAGACCGCGTTTATGCGCCCAATGACCCGGAGATCAGGAAGTTGATTTTGCAAGAGGCACACGACTCACCGTATTCAATTCACCCAGGAAATACCAAGATGTATTTGGATTTGAAGGATATTTTCTGGTGGACCAGAATGAAGAAGGATATTGCGGAGTATGTAGCAGTTTGTGATGTATGCCAGAGAGTAAAGGCAGAGCATCAGAAGTCAGCAGGATTGTTACAACCATTGTCGATACCCGAATGGAAGTGGGATAAGCTAGGCATGGATTTTATCACGGGATTGCCCAGGACTCGTTCAAGCTATGACTCGATTTGGGTTGTGGTTGATCGATTGACGAAAGTAGCTCATTTCATCCCAGTAAAGACCACTTACACCAGTGCTAAGTTGGCAAAGATATACATGACCAGGATCGTATGTTTGCATGGAGTTCCAAGGAGTATCGTATCGGATAGAGGAACCCAGTTTACCTCAAAATTCTGGAAGCAGTTGCATGAAACTTTGGGAACCAGGCTAGAATTCAGTACAGCTTTTCATCCACAGACAGATGGACAGACCGAGAGAGTCAATCAGATTTTGGAGGATATGCTAAGAGCTTGTGCGCTAGATTATGGATCTAGTTGCGACGATAATTTGCCATATGCAGAGTTCTCTTACAATAACAGTTATCAAACCAGTTTAAAGATGGCCCCTTTCGAAGCTTTGTACGGAAGGAGGTGCAGGACACCGCTGTCATGGGACGAAGTTGGAGACCGCCAGTTGTTTGTTCCTGACTTGATTAAAGAGTCTGAACAGAAGGTGAAGCTAATTCGCGATAGGCTCAAGGTAGCCCAGTACAGATAGAAGAGTTATGCAGATTCTAAATGGAAGGAGACAGTTTACGAAATTGGAGATAGAGCTTATCTTCGAGTATCTCCACTTCGGGGAACAAAGCGTTTTGGAGTTAAAGGGAAGTTAGCACCATGATTTGTAGGACCCCATCGAGTTTTGGAGCGTATGGGAGAAGTGGCCTACACGTTGGAATTGCCCGAAGGATTGTCAGGAGTACATGATGTGTTCCACGTTTCTCAGTTAAAGAAATGTCACGTGGAGATGGCTGACATACCGTTGAGAGACACAGTGCCTTTGGAAACTATTCAGTTGATAACGATTTGACCTACGAGGAGAAACCAGTCAAGATTCTTGAGTTTGCCAGCCGAGTTACTCGCAGCAAAGTTATTAAGTTTTGCAAAGTTCAGTGGAGCCACCACACGGAGGATGAAGCCACCTGGGAACGAGAGGAAGATTTGCTCAAAGACCACCCTCACCTATTTTCTAGCCAACCCGAATCTCGAGGGCGAGATTCATCTTAAGGGGGGTAGGTTTGTAACATCCCAAATTTTCAATTTGGAATGTTATACATTAGAGCATCATGCATATCATATTTTATTTTGCATTTTCGTTGATCCTAGAAATTCTACGCAACTCAATGACCCACGGAGAGAGTTGGGGATTTCGTTATTTTCATATTTGAGTTTTCTCAAATTTTGAGAATAGGATCATTTGATTTTATTTATTTTATCATCAATTATTTCTATTACAAAAATATGAGAGAGGGAATAAAATGAATTTCCCAAAATAAAGAAATATTGAGGATTTAAGAATAAAATCAAATAAGATTTTACTTCGGAGTTTTTGGTGTTTTATTTGAATTTAGGAAAAATGTGCGTTTTTCAAAATTGCATTTAGGGCCCAAATAAATGTTCACCATGTGCGGCTTGATTTTAGAAGCCCGTGAAAATTTATTTTGGAATTTGTGGAGTCCGTTTAGTATTTCTTTATATTTTTCTTCCGAGCGGAATAATAAAAAAAACAAACCAACTTCGGGTCGTACCCGAGCGGGACACCGATCGGGGGCAGCCTTTAAATAGCGCCGCCCCGAGCCGCCCCAGCCCATCAGCCCCGCCTCGATCCGCGCACGCCGCCGAAGCCGCCGCCGCCGATGATCCCGCCGCCCGAGGTTCATCGCGCCTCGTTTTCCGTGCCGAAAAAAAAGAGATAGAAAAAAAGTCGGTGTTCGTCGTTTTTCTTTTTCTCGGATTAAATCCGTGATTTTTCTGATCGTGATTCCTGATCCGATTTTCGCTTTAGTTTAACTTTTTGCTCGTTTATCGGAATCAGGCAATTCAAGCGCCTAGAGTTTCGTCTCGAAACCCTCTATTCGTCTAACCAACTTAAACAAGTTTTTGTTACTGTAAAATTTGCCCTAGATCCAGATTAGTAGAATGAAGTTGTTTTCTTTCGCCGTTTGTCTTTCATTGCTTCGTTCGATTTGATTCTTTTTGCCAACCGAAGTTCTTAAGTTGAACATTCTGGTTAGATCTCTTATTTGAGTTTTACATGTGCATTAGATGAGTACTTATTGTATGCTTGTTTGTTTGTCTACAATAGAGTACCCGGAGTGCGCCGCCTGTTACTTCAAATCGTTAGGTTTCGCGGATCATCAGCAAGGCAAGTAACACTTTGATCATACCTTTTCTACTACCCAGTTTTATTGCATTAGATCAATCCTCACACATTGCATGATTAGGATGTAATTAAATTGTGGGATGGGAAGTACATGAGGTAGTACCTATTACCTGTTTATTTTCAAACCTTTGGGAGTTACTTCTACGTTTGCTTATTATGCCATGCTATGCTAGTAGACGTGGATTGGGTGAGTGATATCCATGACAGATGTGAGATTGTTAATTAATGGTTTATCTAAGGTGGCAACTTAAACACACATCTGGGTGGATTGAGGCACCTGGGTATTCCAGGACTTGCCTATTTTCTTTTGGACCGCCACCCAGGCTCAAAGGGATCATGAGACTATTCATACTAGAAACTTCCGTGTGCAGCCACAAGCTATTATGGGCTCTAGCATAGTTGACTAAGTCGTGCGAACTCTTACAGTGGTAGACTAGCAGATGTAGGGGATGTAGGTGGTACGGTCTACCCATCGTAAGCTGCTAGCGCTTCTGAAAGACTATGTCTCGGTCATCCGTCTTCTCAAACACCATGTAGTGCGAGAAACCAAACGGAGGTGATCGAGTCTTGTGGGGAAAAGTGCGCAAACCTCTGCAGAGTGTAATAAACTAATCATGGTTAGCCGTGTCCCCGGTTCTGGACATCTTGAGTATCTAGTACTTGGATTTTCATGTGAATCTCAACATGTTACTCTAAAATTAATTTTGTTGGGTTATGTTTAATGATGATGCTTAATTGGGATTGAGAATGCTGTCAGCCATTCTCAATGTTTAACAACCACCATGATAGTAACTAAACTTATTCCTTTGAAGTAGGGAAAAATTGGCTTTACGCAAAACTGTAACCATAGAGCTTTCCACCAGCCAAATATGCATATAGTATAGCTGTTTCATTCCATTACTCTCTATGTGTTACCTGGCCAGCATATTCCATGTGTTGACCCATTTTCGGGCTGCAACGTTAATGTTGCAGACTTTTCAGATGACGATTAAGGAGTTTTAGGTTGTGGTTCTATACTCAGTGATGCCGTTGGAGTTGATGGACTCACTTATCTTCCAAGCCTTCCGTTGTTATCGTTATTAGATGGCCTTAAGCCATATTTATTGTAATAAGTTCTCTTTTGAGACACTCGATGTAATAAGTGTGTGATTGCTACTCTGCTATAAATCCTCCGAGTACTGTGTGGTGTCAGCATTACTGATCCAGGATGACACCGGAGCACGGAGATCAGACTCTTTGAGGTCTGGTCGCTACATGGCAGCATTAACAAGCCTCATGACCCGCTTTTGCGTGGGCGAGGACAGCTGGTTAGCCCGATGCAGCACCAGCGACCCAATTACATCTGAAGTCAGTGATGGAAATGGGAAACCATGATGCAGCAAAAACAAGCTTCAGAATAAAGAAGACAGCCTGAAGAGCACGGCGGTAAAAGCTGGATTCAGAAGCTCTCGGCCAGGTCAGCAAAAGCTGCCCTCCAAAGGAAACAGAGACGAATTGTCCAGCCTAAACAAGATTCTGGATAAAATATGTCAGATCCACCGCACCCCCGATAAACGTGCAAATCATACCCATAGAGAATGTTGGGTCTTCAAGCAGTCCGGCAAGCTCAACGCCGAACACAAGGGGCAGGATACACCAAGCGAAGACGAGGATGAGCCTCACAAGCAAAGCACCGGGGAACAGAAGAAATTCCAACCAAAAGTCAAAACAGTAAACGTGTTACACGTGACAAAGGGGAGAAACAAAGCGGCACTCTTTGAGTGTCGGGACTCCTTGAGTGATCTAGCCGGTAACACTTTATATCACTTTGCGGCCTCACGCACGGTATTCCCACGGGTGCCACCTTACCTGGCCCGGGAACGTTTGCGCCTTTTGGCTCACGTATATGATAGTGTCGCTCGCGTCCATATGACAGAGAACCCGGGCCAACATGACTAGTCGTGAACCCAAAGTAGCACTAACTTACGGGGACATGCATACATGAATCAACCACGAGCATGTCGGTCAACAGCATATGAATCCGGGCTGTAGCACTGGGCTAACAAGACTCCGGGAACCCGGGCTGTAGCAGGCTAGGCAGGAATCCGGATGTCACCGTGTGACATTTCCCCGAAGGGACAGTGTCAGGACCCTGATTCCAAGTCACATCGATCTAGCCGATAACAGTTTATATCACTTTGCGGCCTCACGCAGGGTATTCCCACAGGTGTCGCCTTACCATGGCCCGAGACCGTTTGCGCCTTTTGGCTCACGTATATGATAGTGTCGCTAGCATCCATATGACAGGGAACCCGGGCCGACATGGCTAGTCATGAACCCAAAGCGGCACTAGCCTATGGGGACAGGCATACATGAATCACATCGAGCGTGTCGGTCAGCAGCATGTGAATCCGGGCTGTAGCACTGGGCTAACAGGACTCCGCGAACCCAGGCTATAGCAGGCTAGGCAGGACTCCGGATGTCACCGCGTGACATTTCCCCGAAGGGACAGACACAGGAATGAAGTGAAACACATGCCGGTCAGTCAAGTGTCCTGAGCAGTAGTGCTGGGCTAACAGGACTCCGGTGAACCGGGCTGTAGCGGACTACTATGGCTCATGGAAGCACTAGACTACATTTCCCCATAAGAGAGACTGCCAAGGCTAAACAACTAGATTGTCGGATCCCACACATACCAAGCATTTCAATCATACACACAATATGCTCGATATGTGTAAATACAACATGGCATCACAACATAACCCTACAACTCAAGTATTTATCCATTAGGCTCCGAGGAGCGAGATATTACAAACATGGGTCTCATGACCCAACAATCATAGCATACAAGTCAAAGCACATGCGGAAGCTTAACATGTCTGAGTACAGACATCTACAAATGAAAAAGGCTGAGAAGCCTGACTATCTACCAGATCCTGCCAAGGGCACAAGATCGTAGCTGAGGTATCAAGCTAAACGTCGAAGTCCACGCGGAACTACTAGCGAGACTGACGTCTCTCTACAAAACATAAAATAGGCAAACATGAGTACAAATGTACCCAGCAAGACTTACATCACAACTAACTACATATGCATCGGTATCAACAAAGGGGGTGGTGGAGTTTAACTGCAGCAAGCCAGCTTTGACTCAATGGCTAACCTGAACTACGATTGCAAGCAACTCTTTCGAGGTGGCGCACACGAGTCCACATATTCACCATTCAATACATCACTATGGATCCACTCCCGTCTCCCTACGAGAAGGCCATCCATAGCACTCACACTTATCTTGCGAGTTTTAGAGTATCCACTTTCACTTGTCTATGAACTGTTATAGGCAACCCAGAAGTCCATTACCGCGGACACGACTATTCAAATAGATGATGTTAACCCTGCAGGGGTGTACTTCTTCACACACGCTCTCACCACTTACCGCCGTTTACACGACAAGTACTCGGCAACCTTCAAGCGGAACCCCAACGAGGGTGTCGGCCACGGCCTACCTAAACACTCAAGTCTCTAGTCCAGGTTTATCGCCTATCTAGGTTCCATCCGCAGGGAGTCCGGCCGAGGTTTCCACATACGGCCCCGAACGATGTGAACAGGGTTCCCGAGACACCAAACGGGCGCCCGGTACACCGTGCCACGGTGTATCTACCGCATCATAGCCCACCCCTAGGGTCAGCGCTACGCACGGCCGCCAACACATATCCTATAAACACCAGAAACTAGTTGCAACTCCTGGACAAAGGACAAGGGTGATCAAGAAGCCGAGAGGGTCCATTGGTTTCGGGCCCAATGCGTGGTAGTAACTGTTTCATGGATCACAAACACAGAACTCAGTTCCTGAGGACAGTTTCAATGAGACAACCCACCATGTACTCCTACGTGGCCTCTCACCGGTACCTTTACCAAAACGTTTCACACACAGTAGGACATGTTCACACACCTCCGATTCATTTCCGATGAATCAGACCTGACACAACTCAATGCAATAGCAGGCATGACAACAAGCATGAATGAGTAGGCACATCAGGGCTCAAACAACTAGTACTCATGCTAGTGGGTTTCATCTATTTACTGTGGCAATGACAGGTCATGCAAAGGATAAAGGGGTTCAGCTACCGCAACAAGTAACAGATGAATTGTTGTTGTCCTAATGCAGTAAAAGAGAGCAGGAGTGAGAGAGTGGGATTGTATCGGAATGAACAAGGGGGTTTTGCTTGCCTGGCACTTTTGAAGATAACATTGAGTCTTCATCAGTGTCAACGATCACAGCGTAGGAGCAGCGTCTATCGAGAGGGGACAATTACCGGCAAACAAGGAAGAACACAATCAATGTGATGCAACAATATGATGCATGATCATGACATGGCAATATGCTGTTGATTGGGCTAATGCAACTAGCAACAAGTTAAATGGAGTTGGTTTGAACAATAGGTTCAAAATCAAATTCAAACTATGAATTCAAATAGTGCATTATCATGTTTTGGACTAAACAGTGAGGTTAAGTTGTTCTAACATGCATGAAAATGCCATAATCATATTCCTTGGATTTTTCTTGTAATTTTTCATATATAATTTACTGCATTTGGAGTTATAGATTATTTTCTATGATTTTTAGAAGTTTTAGCTATTTTCTGAAATAAATAAATCATTTCTGATTTATTTAAAATCCCAGAAAAGCTTTACCGCATCAGCATTGCGCAAGGGTGATGTCAGCGGGTCAATTGATCGGCCAGGTCAAACCTGACCAGTGGGACCCACTGGTCAGTGACCCAGTCAACTAACCAAGTTAGTTAGCCCTAACTAACTGGGTTGGGCCCACTGGTCAGCGACTAACCTAACTAACCTAAATAGGATTAGCCCTAACTAACTTAGTTAGCCGGGCGGGGCCCGCATGTCAGTGGCTCATCTAATTAGCTAAGTTAATTAACACTAACTAAACCTAACACTAATTAAGCAGGCGCCTAGGCCCACACGTCAGGGGAGGTCAAACCCCTGGTCAACCAGGGCTAAACCACCGGCGTTTAGCCGCCGGTGATGACCAGACACGGCGGAGGGCCGCGGGAACGGGCTCTGGGGCCCCGTTCGCAGCGTGGTTGGGCTCGTTCGAGAGCCCAAACCAGCGCGCGTCGGATGGTGGCACCAGCCGGGCCTGGGGCGGCCGGAGGCGACGGCGGGGAGCTCGGCCACGGCGGACGGAGCTCGGGCGTGCGCGGGTTCAGTGCTGGGATACACAACAGGGGCGTGGAGAGGGGCTACGGCCTCCTGGGAGTGTGGCAAACGCGGTGACGCGCTCGGTTTCGAGCCCGCGTGGCTGTGGCCACGACGACGGCGTCGCCGGCGGAACCGAGTGCTCGGGCTCGGTGGAGATGGCGGCTAGGGGGCGCAACCGAGGCGTAGAGGAGGGGGGTTAGGGGCAGGGGCTTACGTTGAGTCTTCCGGTGCAGACGGCGGGGCCGGGGAGGTGTTGGAGCGAGTGGGGTGGCGAGGCAAATCTCCAGCGACCCGAGGAGGATGAAGGGGTCGGGGATGGTGCTTCGAGGCGTCCGGCGTCATGTGGCTCGGCGGAAAGGACCGGGGCATCACGGCGGAGCACGGGGACGCGTCGGAGAGGCTCGGAGGTGGCTATGGCCGTGGGGGAGCTCGTCAGCGGCGACGGCTGCGTTCGGTCGCGCACGTGAGAGAGAGACAGAGGAGGGGATGAGGGCGAGGGAGAGTGCAAGAGAGGTCGGGGGATGCGTGGCGTCGCGAGGGAGGGCCAGAGCGACGAGGAGGCAGGCAGGGAGGCAGGAGGTGGCCGGCGCGTGGCCGGCGCGTGGCCGGCGCGCGGCAAGCACGCGCCCCTGCCTTCTGGCGCGAGGTAGGGGGTGACTGGCGCTAGCCAGTCGGCTGGGCCGGCACAGTGTCGGGCCAGCAGTGGCCCAGGTAAGCTCTCTCTCTCTTCTCTGTTTTCTAAATTGTTTCTGTTTTCTATTTTTCTGCAATTGTTTTGGGTTTAGTTTTAACACCAAACCATTTTATGAAATCCTGAAAATAATTATGTGGCTAGAACTAAAATATCCAAAACCACATAAAATGTTCTAGAATTATTGGACATATATTAATTATATAAAGAATATATATGCAATGCAAATAGTTATTGAATTAATTCAAAGGCCCAAAATAAATGTTTCTAAGATATCAAAAACATTGGTTTGAATTTTACCTCTTGCCAATATTTTCAGAGACTAAGAGGAACATTTTCTTGGACTTCTTTGAAGACATTTTAATGTTGATTACTTTTGAACTGGTTTCTGAGGGTTTCAACAAACCTCAATTCAACTTTCAGAAATTTTAGACATGATGCATGAGTGCAGATGCAACAGTTTCACTCAGGTACTCTAGGGCTGTGACAACTCACCCCTACTAAACAAGAATCTTGTCCCGAGATTCAAGCGTAGGGTAAGTTGAAGGGGGAAACACAAGCTAACAAAATCTTCATGATCCAGATGTCTTCTCGAGGATGTTGATTTATTGCATCATCTTGATCTCGACGTCTTGCTTTGAGAACTACATCCAACATGACAACGAGTAGAAAGGGAGAATTTAAGAAGAAACGATCTTCTTGAGGTTCGAGCAACATATTAATGATCACAAGATCAACTCATGGAATGAGACATGGAAACATCTCTGGAGCTGAGAGGCAAAACATGCATCAGAGATGATGGAAGAGAAACATATGACAAAGGTTCAAATTGGTAGGCAATAATTCCATGCTGGAGTAGGATGGTGCATGGTTTTCAAGGTAGTGAGGAGATAATTGCCATGATACCATAATGAGACACCTTAAGGAAGGTGACTCGTAGAAATATTCCCTTAAGTGGCAAAAAGAATTACTTTTGATTCAGAGATCATTGAAACTCTTCATACCGGCTTAAGGAAATTTACAATTGATCGTTTGAGATAGCTCGAAGAGATGGCATACTTGGACTAGGATGGATGATGTGGACTACCTTGTTGAAGACAACGCAATGGATGATTTTTGCTTATCACCGGAAATGGATGGGACCCATGGTAGACTGACACAATGACGGGTGCAAGCTGGGAACAAAATGCAAATACTGGGAATGATTCTAGTGACTGGGAAAAAACTCAACAGACGAGAGTGATTCCCCTGTTTGAATGGTTATAGCATAACCGAGGAAACTGAGAGCGGATCCCATTTAATGCTAAAGATAAATCCTAGTGCTTGCACATGCTCTCAAGAACTTGAGCATTTCCATATTCATCAAGGTTTTACCAATATCCGTGACAAGGATCCTGGCAACACAACATACCACCATGATGGATATTGGTGGAGGATGCGGATGCAAAGGAAGATAACACTTTCTCAGATTTCACCTTAGCGAGGCCAAGGGGACAAAATCTGGATAATCGACCGAGACATTTAGCACTCCGCTTCTAATGTTCTCCTTGAGGTACTAGCGTATCCCAATCATAGATATGGTTTGATATCTAGAACATCAAGTAAAGGTCGGACTTCAGGAACACAAAATCCATAAGGGACATCCAGGGGGTAAATCCTATGAAATCCTTATGGGGAGGTGGCCAACTTTCTAAATCAAGATACTACAATAATAGGTCTTCCGGTTGGGTGTGTTGGCCACGACATCCACTTTACCGGTTATGGTGAGACCAATATTATAGTTCTTGGGAAAACGTTCCAACCATCACATCTGCCTGAGATTCAGATCTGGTTGGTGTCAGGACATTCCAGACTCATCGAGTCTAGAAAGAAAAATTAAAGTTTGCAACACAAATCGACGATATGACATTGCGAGATTCTTAGGGAATGAACTACGATAGTAAGCTCCAAAACATGAGCTAGTTTTGTACAAACTGGTGAAAACGTTGTTCCAGACAAGCATGACCACATAGTAGTCTTATAATAAAACACTACCGAGTTCAGGTGGGGAACCATCATCAAGGATAACAAGTCCTTGCATAAGTCATCATTAGCTCTTAAGAAGGAACTTCTTCTCCTTGAACAAATCAATCAGTGGCTTGGTGTGCTAGGAACACATACAGAATGGAGGCGGCCAACCTATCATACCATAGAGTACTTCACACATAGGCATGACTAACTTGGGATGATTCCAGAGGGAGCAAAAGCAATCTTTCTCGAATTTATAGCGGCAACTTGCACCAAATGCACATGAATCAGAGAAAGTCGCTTCTTTCATCCAAACATATGCTTCATGAACGAAACACGAAGAAATGCTTACACAAGTTTCCAACACTAGGTTGATGTTCAACATGAGTCATGGGGGAAGACAGAATGCTGCTAATGGGCTCAACAGCAACTCATCCGAATTTCCATATCACTGGACTTCCACCATCATGTGAACACGGTGATAGTATTGGTCAGACCAGAAGATGTAATGATGTATGCTCGAGGGATCAACCACGAGTAAGACAACATTACGAACATCGTTGGTTCTGATTTGACTTGACGATAGCCCATACTCAAGTCAAGGTTTTGACAAGGCAATAGATCCAACAACTGATCATGAGGACCAATCGATGGAGATATCATCTTTCTTCAACACGCACACACACACAAAAAAGATATCCCTTAACATGAACTAAGTCATACAAGCTTTATCTTCCAACTCTCCAAGTTGTTGTTTAGCTCAACCAACTAGCTCAGGGATATCCAACACAGATTCTTGGAGAAGGGGTGATTTATAAAAAAACCCATTTAATCACTAACTCAACATACCGGTCAGGTGACAACCAGGTAATACTTCCGAGAAGATCTTCAGAAATCACGAACCACCGATATGTTATTAAGCTCGAGAAAAATCTTGCTTGTCAGGGCAAGACGATATGATCAAATAAGCAAGGATAAACACAGCCCCAACTCTTGATCGAAGAGTGCACCAGGGAAATGGACTAGGTAGCACAATCAATCTTAGAATGATGATTTAATATCCAACACGCTAAGAATGAAAATATTGTCCATTAACTACCAAGCAACGGAGTTGCTAGGAGTATTGATTTCACATATCACGACTCACTTGCCGGCATTCCGGTTGCGACAACACGGGACCGAGGAATGAAAAATGATGGTAAGAAGTATCACTGCATCAAGAATTCATGAGAGAGGGTGCAATTCTCATGACAATCCTGACATAAAGGGGGCAATACTCTAGGGTAGAACAGAGCAAAAGCTAGATTGGCATTTGATCTGCAGAACACAACTACTTTGACCCAATCCTGGATATGGATGAGGTACTAGAGTTTGTTTCTCCTAATTATTCTGAAATGGAATGGCTTAACGTACCATGAGAATAATAAACATCGATAACACGGGTGCACAATTACTCCTGACTATCAATTGATAGACGATGGTCGGAATAACAAATGAAGATGGACAACTCAAGGGGACATATATCTTTCTGAGTTGTGGATGCATAGATTAGTATGTCGAATCAAGTTCAACAGGTTTCTTCCGGATAACCCATGCAGAGAGGTAGGATTGGCAGAGTCACAATATAGAATGGGGAACTCATCGAGAGCCCTCCTGTTGTGATCTTTTGATCCAACAAACTTCTGCCATAAGTGGTTCATAGTATTTGGAAGAAGGAAAATACCACGGACCTCGAGGACTAATGCAAAGGTTACGAGTATCCTAAAGGAACTAGCAACATTATCAACATGAGGTAAGTAGGGTAAATCTCGGGTTCAAGAACCCAGGAATAGAATACCTACTACTAAATGGCATCACGGGATGCTTTCGAGAATGGTGGCCAGAATTATCACACCAGAACACAAAACATGGCTAGATTACTAGGTGACTCCCTAAAACACCTAGGGTCATAATAATAGCTCCAACATATATGTCGAGGCAACAGAGTACCTTAACTCACCGATTAGTGTGATTAATCTGGCCCAAATGGACATCAGGAACAGGAGGAAGGGGTTTGCAATTGCATCAGACTATGTAGAGACCTGGGATGACTCGGACAGCATAACGGTTGTAAATGCTCAAAATTATTCGAGACATCCTGCAAAAATGGTGGCATAACCACTCAACAACAAAATGTCAAGGTTCTGAGATCAACTGTCAACATACGGAAGTAGTAGGAACGGAACTGAGGCTTGAATCCAACAATCCTATAAGTCTACGGATTAGTAACACGTCATCCTGATAGATAGATGAGAAGGCCTAGTTTCTTAACCCGCGTAGAATGAGAAGAGAATGACTCAGATCAAAGGGCATAAGGTAAAGGAGTAAAAAGAGCCTTACGTCCCCTTCCACAATCAATTCCCCTACATAACTAAAGCATTTCTAGACACAACTTCGACCGGTTTGGCTCGGTAATCCTACAGGCAGTCAGGCTCTGATACTAATGCTATCAGGACCCCGATTCCAAGTCACATCGATCTAGCCGGTAACACTTTATATCACTTTGCGGCCTCACGCACGGTATTCCCACGGGTGTCGCCTTACCATGGCCCGGGACCGTTTGCGCCTTTTGGCTCACGTATATGATAGTGTCGCTAGCATCCATATGACAAGGAACCCGGGTCGACATGGCTAGTCATGAACCCAAAGCGGCACTAACCTATGGGGACAGGCATACATGAATCACATCGAGCGTGTCGGTCAGCAGCGTGTGAATCCGGGCTGTAGCACTGGGCTAACAGGACTCCAGGAACCCGGGCTGTAGCAGGCTAGGCAGGACTCCAGATGTCACCGCGTGACATTTCCCCGAAGGGACAGACACAGGAACAAAGTGAAACACATGCCGGCCAGTCAAGTGTCCTGAGCAGTAGTGCTGGGCTAACAGGACTCCGGTGAACCGGGCTGTAGCGGACTACTATGGCTCATGGAAGCACTAGACTACATTTCCCCATAAGAGAGACTGCTAAGGATAAACAACTAGATTGTCGGATCCCAGACATACCAAGCATTTCAATCATACACACAATATGCTCGATATGTGTAAATACAACATGGTATCACAACATAACCCTACAACTCAAGTATTTATCCATTAGGCTCCGAGGAGCGAAATATTACAAACATGGGTTCATGACCCAACAATCATAGCATACATGTCAAAGCACATGCGGAAGCTTAACATGTCTGAGTACAGACATCTACAAATGAAAAAGGCTAAGAAGCCTGACAATCTACCAGATCCTGCCGAGGGCACAAGATCGTAGCTGAGGTATCAAGCTAAACGTCGAAGTCCACGCGGAACTACTAGCGAGACTGACGTCTCTCTACAAAACATAAAATAGGCAAACATGAGTACAAATGTACCCAGCAAGACTTACATCACAACTAACTACATATGCATCGGTATCAACAAAGGGGGTGGTGGAGTTTAACTGCAGCAAGCCAGCTTTGACTCAATGGCTAACCTGAACTACGATTGCAAGCAACTCTTTCGAGGTGGCGCACACGAGTCCACATATTCACCATTCAATACACCACTATGGATCCACTCCCGTCTCCCTACGAGAAGGCCATCCATAGCACTCACACTTATCTTGCGAGTTTTAGAGTATCCACTTTCACTTGTCTATGAACTGTTATAGGCAACCCAGAAGTCCATTACCACGGACAATGCTATTCAAATAGATGATGTTAACCCTGCAGGGGTGTACTTATTCACACACGCTCTCACCACTTACCGCCATTTACACGACATGTACTCGGCAACCTTCAAGCGGAAGCCCAATGAGGGTGTCGGCCACGGCCTACCTAAACACTCAAGTCTCTAGTCCAGGTTTATCGCCTATCCAGGTTCCATCCGTAGGCAGTCCGGCCGAGGTTTCCACATACGGCCCCGAACAATGTGAACAGGGTTCCCGAGACACCAAACGGGCGCCCGGTACACCGTGCCACGGTGTATCTACCGCATCATAGCCCACCCCTAGGGTCAGTGCTACGCACGGCCGCCAACACATATCCTATAAACACCAAAAACTAGTTGCAACTCCTGGACAGAGGACAAGGGTGATCAAGAAGCCGAGAGGGTCCATTGGTTTCGGGCCCAATGCCTGGTAGTAACTGTTTCATGGATCACAAACACAAAACTCAGTTCCTGAGGACGGTTTCAATGAGACAACCCACCATGTACTCCTACATGGCCTATCACCGCTACCTTTACCAAAACGTGTTCACACACTTAGCTCACACACAGTAGGACATGTTCACACACCTTCGATTCATTTCCGATGAATCAGACCTGACACAACTCTATGCAATAGCAGGCATGACAATGAGCATGAATGAGTAGACACATCAGGGCTCAAACAACTCCTACTCATGCTAGTGGGTTTCATCTATTTACTATGGCAATGACAGGTCATGCAAAGGATAAAGGGGTTCAGCTACCGCAACAAGTAACAGATGAATTGTTGTTGTCCTAATGCAGTAAAAGAGAGCAGGAGCGAGAGAGTGGGATTGTATCGGAATGAACAAGGGGGTTTTGCTTGCCTGGCACTTTTGAAGATAACATTGAGTCTTCATCAGTGTCAACGATCACAGCGTCGGAGCAGCGTCTACCGAGAGGGGACAATTACCGGCAAACAAGGAAGAACACAATCAATGTGATGCAACAATATGATGCATGATCATGACATGGCAATATGCTGTTGATTGGGCTAATGCAACTAGCAACAAGTTAAATGGAGTTGGTTTGAACAATAGGTTCAAAATCAAATTCAAACTATGAATTCAAATAGTGCATTATCATGTTTTGGACTAAACACTGAGGTTAAGTTGTTCTAACATGCATGAAAATGCCATAATCATATTCCTTGGATTTTTCTTGTAATTTTTCATATATAATTTATTGCATTTGGAGTTATAGATTATTTTCTATGATTTTCAGAAGTTTTAGCTATTTTCTGAAATAAATAAATCATTTCTGATTTATTTAAAATCCCAGAAAAGCTTTACCGCGTCAGCATTGCGCAAGGGTGATGTCAGTGGGTCAATTGGTCGGGGATGGTGCTTCGAGGCGTCCGGTGTCATGTGGCTCGGCGGAAAGGACCGGGGCGTCACGGCGGAGCTTGGGGACGCGTCGGAGAGGCTCGGAGGTGGCTCTGGCCGTGGGGGAGCTCGTCAGCGGCGAAGGCTGTGTTCGGTCGCGTGCGTGAGAGAGAGACAGAGGAGGGGATGAGGGCGAGGGAGAGTGCGAGAGAGGTCGGGGGATGCGTGGCGTTGCGAGGGAGGGCGAGAGCGACGAGGAGGCAGGCAGGGAGGTAGGAGGTGGCCGGTGCGTGGCCGGCGCGCGGCGAGCACGCGCCCCTGCCTTCTGGCGCGAGGTAGGGGGTGACTGGCGCTGGCCAGTCGGCTGGGCCGGCACAGTGTCGGGCCAGCAGTGGCCCAGGTAAGCTCTCTCTTTTCTCTGTTTTCTAAATTGTTTCTATTTTCTATTTTTCTGCAATTGTTTTGGGTTTAGTTTTAACACGAAACCATTTTATGAAATCCTGAAAATAATTATGTGGCTAGAACTAAAATATCCAAAACCACATAAAATGTTCCAGAATTATTGGACATATATTAATTATATAAAGAATATATATCCAATGCAAATAGTTATTGAATTAATTCAAAGGCCCAAAATAAATGTTTCTGATATACCAAAAACATTGGTTTGAATTTTACCTCTTGCCAATATTTTCAGAGACTAAAAGGAACATTTTCTTGGTCTTCTTTGAAGACATTTTAATGTTGATTATTTTTGAACTGGTTTCTGAGGGTTTCAACAAACCTCAATTCAACTTTCAGAAATTTTAGACATGATGCATGAGTGCAGATGCAACAATTTCACTCAGGTACTCTAGGGCTGTGACAGACAAACATAGGAACGAAGTGAATCACATGCTAGCCAGTCAAATGTTTCGGAGCAGTAGTGCTGGGCTAGCAGGACTCCGGTGAACCGGGCTGTAGCGGACTACTATGGCTCATGGAAGCACAAGACTACATTTCCCCATAAGAGAGGCTACTAGAGGTAAACAACTAGGTTGTCGGATCCCACACATAGCAATACACGTTACACATACGCATGACATGCAGGTATGTGCGGTACAACATGGCATCACAACATAACTCAAACTCATATAGATAAAGGCCCAGAAGAGCCACATATCATTCAATACAACCAGGGGTCTCATGACCCATCATTCAGAGCATACAAGCAACGGAAGCATTACATGTCTGAGTACAGACAACTACAAAAGGAAAAGACTAAGAAGCCTGACTAAACACGACCCTCCCAAGGGTACAAGATCGTAGCTGGGATACAAGATACTCGTCGAAGTCACTAGTGTAACCAACTGCAAAACATAAATAAGCAAACGTGAGTACAAAGGTACTCAGCAAGACTTACATCAGAGCTATCTACATATGCAACATTATCAACAAAGGGGGTGGTGGAGTTTTAACAGCAGCAAGCCAGCTTTGACTCAGTGGCTAACCTATACTACGAGTATCAGAAACTTCTTTGAGGTGAGAGGACGCACACGAGTCCACATATTCACCATATCAATACTCCACTATGGATCCGTTTCCGTCTCCCTATGAGAAGGCCATCCATAGCACTCACGCTTATCTTGTGGATTTTAGGGTATCCACTTCAAGTTGTCTATGTACTACATAAGTTCTCCAAGTTTCCATATCCGAGGAAAACGGCTATTCGAATAGATAACATTGACCCTACAGGGGTGTACTCCTTCACACACGCTCTCGCCACTTATAGCCCTGTACACGTCATGTACCTCGGCAACCTTCAAGCGGAAGTCGGGCGAGGGTGTCGGCCACGACCTGACTAACCACACAAGCCTCTCGTCCAGGTTTATCGCCTATTCGGGTTCCATCCGCAAGGAGATCCGGCCGGGGTGTCGCTCACGGCCCCAAACGATGTGTGCAGGGTTCCCAAGCCCACCATCCGGGTGCCACTTGGTACACCATGCCACGGTGCCTAGTCTGTCCCAAGCCCGTCCCGTCGGAAACCACCTGGTAGACAAATAGCACTACCTACAAACGCCAGAAACTAGTTGCAACTCCTGGACAGAGATCAAGTGGATTAATAAGACGAGAGGGGCCGGATAACCGGAACCCAATGTGTGGTAGTAAGTGGACTTGGATAACATACACAGAACTGAGTGCTTAGGGACGGCTCCAATGGGACAACCCACCATGTACTCCTGCATGGCCTCTCATCGCTACTTTTACCAAAACGTGTTCACACACTTAGCCTTTACCGGTAGGACATGTTCACCACTCCGATTCATTCCCGATGAATCAGACCTGAAACAACTCTAAGCATAGCCGGCATAAAGAAAACATGCATGGATGAGCAAGCACATCAAGGCTCAAGCAACTCCTACTCATGCTAGTGGGTTTCAACTATTTACTATGGCAATGACAGGTCATGCAGAGGAATGGGTTCAACTACCGTAGCAGAAAGTAGCAGTTTGAATCGTTGTTGTCCTAATGCAGTAAGGAGCAAGAGCGAGAGAGTGGGATTTATCGAAATGCTCAAGGGGGGTTGCTTGCCTGATAGATCCACGAAGAAGCACTGCTCCTCAGACAGGTACTCGGGACACCTTCCGGAGTAGAACCTATCGAGAGGGGACGGTGCCGGCAATCAATAAACAATCATATGCAACAATATGATGCATGAAGATGACATTTCAAAGTTGCTATGATTTGCCCTAATGCATCTAGCATCAATTTGGTTGGAGTCCATATGAACCAAGGGTTCATATGCAAACCCCAAATTAAGTAGATAACATGCCATTATTACGTTTTCACTTATACAGCAAGTATAAGTTGGTTTTTCATGCATGAAACTGGCATATATGGATTCCTTGCATTTTTTTGATGATTTTTCATATATAAATTATTTCATTCTAAGATACAGTTTAATTTCTATGATTTTTAGAAGTTTTAACTATTTTCTGAAATTCTCTGAATTATTTAAAATCTAGAAAATCAATTACCGCATCAGCGTGACATCACAGAGGCGTCAGCAGGGCTGACCAAGTCAAACCTGACGTGTGGGGGCCACATGTCAGTGACACAGTGGTTAAGCACGGGTCAAACACGCACTGGCCAGGGTTTGACTTGCCTTTGGGGCCCATTGTCAGTCTCAGGGGGGATTAGGCTGTGGAATTAGCGCTAATTAAGCCGCCACGTCAGCCTCGCCGGAGTTCGGTCGGCGACGACCAAACCGCGCGGCGGTGCTTCGCCGGAACGCGCTACAGGCGGGGGAAGAGCGTGCGGGGACTACCAATCGGTAGCCCGCGCTCGACCGCATCCACCTGGGCATAGGGGAGGTCGCGGGGACGGCGGAGCTCGCCGGAGCAGGGCTCGCAGCGGCGGCCGGAGCTCGGTTGATGCGGGTTAGGCACTGTAGGGCGCTAGGGGTGCTGCGGTTTGGCGCGTTGGACTCGTGGGGGTGCGGTGAGCTCACTGGTAAGCTTGGACGCGTGCTTGCACGGCCGTAGCCGCGGTGGCGACATGGCCGGTGGCGAGGAGCAATCAACTCCGATGGTGACGATGGTCACGGAGAGAGAGTTAAACAGAGAAGGGGAGAGGAGGTGTGGGGAATCCATACGGCTCCAGGGGGTTCGCGTGGCATCTCCAAAGCATTGAGGGAGTGGCGGGAAGCAGGAGGTGGCCGGGCGTGCACCAATGCGCGTCAGGCACGCGCCGTGCATCCGACAAGCGGGAGGAAGAAGACCTCCCTGCCCCTGGTGGGCTGGGCCGGCCAGATGGGCTGCCAGGTGAGCGCCAAGTAAGTCTTTTCCCTTTTTTTGTTTTCTTTTCTTATTTCTGACATTTGTTTTGACTCTAAAAGAAATGTTAAAACATTTCCATAAATGCTGAAAATATTTGTGGCATCTAGATATAATATTCCAGAGGCCCTCACCAATTCCCAATATTTTTGGAGCCAGAAAAATATTTATATAATTTAAACAGCTCCAAATCAAATATTTATGCATTGATTCAAAAATCCAAAATGTGTAGCAAAAATGTGAATCACCTCTGGTTGTTGTTCCCAACATTATCCAAAGAGCATGAACATTTTTGAAGAGCATTTTGGGTTCATTGAAAATCCATTTTAAAGTTGAACCTATTGGAAAACTTTGGTGCTAGGGTTTGCAACTTTCCCCATTTCAAATTTATTTGAAAGATTAAACATGATGCACAAAGCAAGCCTAGGTCATACCAGAACTAGGGATGTGACAACTCGCCCCCACTTGAAAAAATCTCGTCCCGAGATTCAGGAGTTGGCGGAAAGAAAGCGGGGTACTCAAGTCGAAGACGATCTTCTCGCTCCCAAGTAGCTTCTCTCTCGGCATGATGAGACCAATGAACCTTGAGAAACTTGATGTTATGATGTCGAGTAACATGCTCTACTTGATCCAGAATGCGAACGGGGTACTCTCGATAAGTGAGGTTATCTTGGAGATCAAGCATTTCGTGGTCCACTCTGCGGATGGGATCCGAGAAGCAACGCCTGAGTTGAGAGACGTGGAAGACATCATGAACTCGAGAAAGATGTGGGGGTAGTTCCAACTGGTAGGCAACCTCTCCTTGTTTAGCAAGAATGCGAAAAGGACCGATGTAACGAGGAGCCAACTTGCCCTTGATACCGAAACGATGGGTACCCTTCAAAGGAGTAACCCGAAGGTAAGCCTTGTCGCCAACTTCATAAGCCACTTCCTTATGACGACGGTCATACTGGCTCTTTTGACGAGATTGGGCTGTTTTCAAATTCTCACGAATGATGCGAACTTGCTCTTCTGCCTCCTGGATCATATCCGGTCCAAAGAATTGTCTTTCACCGGTTTCTGACCAGTTCAAAGGTGTTCGACATCTTCGTCCATATAGAATCTCAAAGGGTGCTTTCCTAAGACTGGATTGGTAGCTATTGTTATAAGCAAACTCGGCAAAGGGAAGACATTTCTCCCAATCTATACCGAATGAGATAACGCAAGCTCTAAGCATGTCTTCGAGAATTTGGTTGACCCTTTCCACCTGACCACTTGACTGAGGGTGGAAAGCGGTACTAAAAGAAAGATGGGTGCCCATGGCATTCTGGAAGCTTTCCCAGAAATGAGAGGTGAAAATACTGCCCCGATCTGAATTGATCTCTAGTGGAACACCATGACACTATTCGGGAGATATATAAGTCAGCAAGCTGACTAGCAGTGATACTCTCCCAAACAGGTAGGAAGTGAGCCACTTTGGAGAGACGATCAATGACTACGAAGATATCATTATTTCCTTTCTTGGTCCTGGGAAAGACGGTGATGAAGTCCATACCAACTTTGTCCCATTTCCACTCGGGAATAGCTAAAGGTTGAAGGGTGCCAGCACGTCTTTGATGCTCTGCCTTAACGCGACGACAAATGTCATAGTTGGCAATATATTGAGCGATTTCTCTCTTCATCCTAGTCCACCAGAACCTCTGGCGTAGGTCCTGATACATCTTTGTACTACCGGGATGAATCGTGAGAGGGGATTCATGGGCCTCCTTAAGGATCAGTTGCTGCATCTGTTGACATTTGGGAACCACCAAACGGTTTCCAAAGTAAACAACACCTTGTTCATCCATAGAGAAACAGCCAGCAACTCCCTTGGAAATATTCTTCTTGATCCGGGAAATTCCCTTATCATGCTTCTGAGCCTCTATGATCTGATCCGTAAGGGTAGGTTTCGCCACCAAGGTAGAAAGAGAACCACGAGGAGCTATGTGAAGGTTAAGCTTACAAAATTCCTCATGGAGGGGTGGTTGACATTGTTGCAACATGAGGTTGTTGCAATAGGATTTATGACTTAAAGCATCGGCCATGACATTGGCTTTGCCTGGGGTGTAGGTGATTCCTAAGTCGTAATCCGAGATCAACTCCAACCAACGTCTTTGTCTGAGATTCAGATCCGGTTGGGTGAAGATATACTTGAGACTCTGATGGTCAGTGTAGATTTCGCAATGGTTACCAAGAAGGTAATGTCGCCAAGTTTTAAGTGCATAGACTACGACTGCAAGCTCTAGATCATGTGTAGGATAATTTTCCTCATGTGGATGCAACTGTCGAGATGCATAGGCAATCACATGACGATCCTGCATAAGAATGCAACCTAGTCCTTGACGCGAAGCGTCGCAATAGATAACAAAGTCTTTAGTGAAATCCGGTGGCACGAGTATGGGCGCAGAAGTCAGGCGTCTTTTCAGTTCCTGAAAACTGTACTCACACTGTGGGGTCCACTCAAACCTTTTATCTTTCTTGAGAAGCTCCGTGAGGGGTTTGGCCACTTTGGAGAAGTTTTCAACGAAGCAGCGACAATAACCGGCTAGACCAAGGAAACTCCTAACTTGTTTGACCGTTTCGGGTGGAGTCCAATCAAGAACGGCTTTGACTCTCTCAGGATTGACAACAATGCCCTTACCAGAGATCACGTGGCCCGGATAGGTCACTTCTGGCAACCAAAATTCACACTTGGAGAACTTGGCATAAAGTCGATGCTCTCTGAGTTTTTCTAACACAAGCCTAAGATGTTCGGCATGCTCTTCCTCGTTCTTCGAGTAAATAAGAATATCATCGAGATAAACCATGACGAACTTATCTAAGTACTCCATAAAGATCGAGTTCATCAAGCAGGAGAAAGTAGCTGGAGCATTGGTTAGGCCGAAAGACATCACGGTGTACTCGTATCGACCATAACGAGTGACAAAGGCCGTTTTGGGGATGTCCCCATTTCTGATTTTGATTTGGTGGTAGCCTAACCTCAAATCCATCTTGGAAAAGACTGAGGATCCAGCAAGCTGATCATACAGGTCGTTGATCCTGGGGAGCGGATACCTGTTCTTTATCGTGACCAAATTAATGGGACGATAATCTACAACCATCCGATCCATACCATCCTTCTTCTTGACGAAGAGGACAGGACAAGCCCAAGGAGAAGAACTGGGACGGATGAAACCCTTTTGCAAGGACTCATCAAGTTGTTTCTTAAGCTCGGCTAACTCCAAAGGTGCCATCTTGTATGGTCTCCTAGAGATTGGAACAGTTCCTGGGATAAGTTCTATGACAAACTCTACATCTCTGTCAGGTGGGACACCTGGCAGTTCTTCTGGAAAAACATCCGGGAAATCACGGACTACCAGAATATCTTCAAGGTCTAGAAGAGGGCTGGCATTAAGAGAATAGAGTTGACGCCTTGCAACTCTAGTGGAGATAGTGACTATTTTGCCAGATGGATGTGTAAGTTGAACAGATCTGGTGTAACAATCGATCTTGGCATGATGAGCTGTCATCCAGTCCATACCCAAGATGATGTTAATATCTGAAGACTTGAGAGATATCAAAGAAGCAAGGAATACCAGTCTGTCAACAAAGATTTCATTACCATGGCTTACCTTGGAGGTTTGCCATTTGGAACCAGGAGTCTGGATTATTAGTGGAGTTGTCATATCACAAAATGACATGTCGTGCAACCGAGCATAACCTTCGGATATGAAGGAGTGGGATGCTCTGGTATCGAACAGAACTGAAGCTGGGTGACAATTGACAAGAAATGTACCCAGTATGACGTCGGAATCATCTTGAACTTCTGAAGCTGAGACATGGTGCACACATGCTCGTTCCATGGAGGCTGGTTTGGTACTGATCATCTTTCCTGATGGCTTTTCACGGCCAGCAGACCTCTCAGACTGGGGTGGAGCATAACTGGACTAAGGGCAGTCGCGTGCGTAGTGTCCTGGTTCTCCGCAGGTGAAGCAAGTTCCTGAGGTAGGACGTGGACCTACATTGGCAAGTGGTCCACTAATAGGCCTGGGTGGAGCACGTTGCTGAGTTGGGTGAGGCGCCACATCGGATGGCCTCGGTGCATATCCAGGTGGAAGAGCCGAGTTCGGAATCCAAATCCGTCGCTTTTGAGAGCCGGAGCGGGAGGAAGAACCCAGATCACGGTTGTGCTTGCGAGACTCCTCGTAAGTGAGCTGAGCGGTCTCTGCATTAATGGCCTTGTTCACAAGAGCCTAGAAAGTATCACAATGATGCAGGTGGAGATCACGACGCAACTTAGGGTTGAGACCCTTCCGGAACCTAGCCTGCTTCTTAGCGTCCGTGGACACTTCTTCTGTAGCATAGCGGGCGAGGTTTCCAAACTCGCTACTGTAAGCATCAACAGGCAGCTTACCCTGGGTAAAACTACAGAACTCTTCCCTCTTGCGGTCAATGAGAGCCTGAGGAATGTGGTGCTCACGAAAAGCCTCGGTGAAATCTTTCCATGTAGGAAACTGGCCAGCTGGAAGCATAGCCTCATAGCTCTGCCACCAAATACTAGCAGGATCTTCCAGGTGATGGGTAGCATAGGTGACCTTGTCACCTTCAGCTATGCTCGCAGAATGCAACTTGTGAGTGATGCTCCGGAGCCAGTAATCTGCATCGAGTGGCTCAATGGAATGATGGAAGGTGGGTGGTTTCAGACCAATGAAGTCGGTGATGGAAACCAACTTCTTACGCTGATGTGCGGTGTTCTGCTCAATCTGTGCCAGCAAGCGGTTAGTCTCACGCTTGTTCCTCTCGGATGCTACCAAAAACTCTTCCATCAAAGGCTGGTCAGAAGGATCCTCATCCCTACCATCTCTGGGGTTCTTGCTATGAGCAACTGAACCTCGGTTAGCAGACGACATCCTGGCACAGAAACCAAGGAAACAAGGATGGAATTAGCATCGACATAAGGATGCGGAATGTAATGCAAAAGCATTGGAAACTCTTGAAATCCTGAGACAATTTCAGCAGCATAACGGCTGTAAATGCTCAAAAGGATTTTTGAGACATTCATCAAAGGAATAGCATAATCAATCAGCATCATAATATCAAGGTTCTGGGTCAAACTGAGGACACACGGAAGTAATAGAACTGTACGGAGACAACAATCCTAAGACTTTACGGTTTAGTAACACGTCATCCTGAGAGATAGAGGAGAAGCCTAGGCCTTAACCCACGTAGAAAAGAAGAGGCTGACTCAGAAAGAATGACATGAGGTAAAGGAGTAAAAAAGAGCCTTACATTCCCTTCCACAATCAATTCCCTTATATAACTAAAGCATTTCTAGACTCAACTTCGACCAATTTGGCTTGGTAATCCTACAGTCAGTCAGGCTCTGATACCAACGCTGTCGGGACCCCGATCCTAAGTCACACCGATCTAGCATGTAACACTTCATATCACTTTGCGGCCTCACGCACGGTATTCCCACGGGTGCCACCTTACCTGGCCCAGGACCGTTTGCGCCTTTTGGCTCACGTATATGATAGTGTTGCTAGCATCCATATGACAAAGAACCTGGGCCGACATGACTAGTCGTGAACCCAAAGTAGCACTAACTTACGGGGACAGGCATACATGAATCAACCACGAGCATGTCGGTCAACAGCGTATGAATCCGGGCTGTAGCACTAGGCTAACAGGACTCCGGGAACCCGGGCTGTAGCAGGCTAGGCAGGACTCCGGATGTCACCGTGTGACATTTCCCTGAAGGGACAGACACAGGAACGAAGTGAATCACATGCCGGCCAGTCAAATGTTTCGGAGCAGTAGTGCTTGGCTAGCAGGACTCCGGTGAACCGGGCTGTAGCGGACTACTATGGCTCATGGAAGCACAAGACTACATTTCCCCATAAGAGAGGCTACCAGAGGTAAACAACTAGGTTGTCGAATACCACACATAGCAATACACGTTACACGTACGCATGACATGTAGGTATGTGCGATACAACATTGCATCACAACATAACTCAAACTCATATAGATAAAGGCCCAGAAGAGACACATAGCATTAAATACAACCAGGGATCTCATGACCCATCATTCAGAGCATACAAGCAACAGAAGCATTACATGTCTGAGTACAGACAACTACAAAAGGAAAAGACTAAGAAGCTTGACTAAACACGACCCTCCCAAGGGTACAAGATCGTAGCTGGGATACAAGATACTCGTCGAAGTCACTAGTGTAACCAACTGCAAAACATAAATAAGCAAACGTGAGTACAAAGGTACTCAGCAAGACTTACATCAGAGTTATCTACATATGCAACATTGTCAACAAAGGGGGTGGTGGAGTTTTAACAGCAGCAAGCCAGCTTTGACTCAGTGGCTAACCTATACTACGAGTATCAGAAACTTCTTTGAGGTGAGAGGACGCACACGAGTCCACATATTCACCATATCAATACTCCACTATGGATCCGTTTCCGTCTCCCTACGATAAGGCCATCCATAGCACTCACGCTTATCTTGCGGATTTTAGGGTATCCACTTCAAGTTGTCTATGTACTACATAAGTTCTCCAAGTTTCCATATCCGAGGAAAACGGCTATTCGAATAGATAACATTGACCCTGCAGGGGTGTACTCCTTCACACACGCTCTCGCCACTTATAGCCCTGTACACGTCATGTACCTCGGCAACCTTCAAGCGGAAGCCGGGCGAGGGTGTCGGCCACGACCTGACTAACCACACAAGCCTCTCGTCTAGGTTTATCGCCTATTCGGGTTCCATCCGCAAGGAGATCCGGCTGGGGTGTCGCTCACGGCCCCAAACGATGTGTGCAGGGTTCCCAAGCCCACCATCGGGGTGCCACTTGGTACACCGTGCCACGGTGCCTAGTCTGTCCCAAGCCCATCCCGTCGGACACCACCTGGTAGACAAATAGCACTACCTACAAACGCCAGAAACTAGTTGCAACTCCTGGACAGAGATCAAGTGGATTAATAAGCCGAGAGGGGCCGGATAACCGGAACCCAATGTGTGGTAGTAACTGGACTTGGATAACATACACAGAACTCAGTGCTTAGGGACGGCTCCAATGAGACAACCCACCATGTACTCCTACATGGCCTCTCATTGCTACCTTTACCAAAACATGTTCACACACTTAGCCTTTACCGGTAGGGCATGTTCACCACTCCGATTCATTCCCGATGAATCAGACCTGACACAACTCTAAGCATAGCTGGCATAAAGAAAACAAGCACGGATGAGCAGGCACATCATGGCTCAAGCAACTCCTACTCATGCTAGTGGGTTTCAACTATTTACTGTGGCAATGACAGGTCATGCAGAGGAATGGGTTCAGCTACCGTAGCAAAAAGTAGCAGTTTGAATCGTTGTTGTCCTAATGCAGTAAGGAGCAAGAGCAAGAGAGTGGGATTTATCGAAATGCTCAAGGGGGGTTGCTTGCCTGATAGATCCACGAAGAAGCACTGCTCCTCGGACAGGTACTCGGGACACCTTCCGGAGTAGAACCTATCGAGAGGGGACGGTGCCGGCAATCAATAAACAATCATATGCAACAATATGATGCATGAAGATGACATTTCAAAGATGCTATGATTTGCCCTAATGCATCTAGCATCAATTTGGTTGGACTCCATATGAACCAAGGGTTCATATGCAAACCCCAAATTAAGTAGATAACATGCCATTATTACGTTTTCACTTATACAGCAAGTATAAGTTGGTTTTTCATGCATGAAACTGGCATAAATGGATTCTTTGCATTTTTCTGATGATTTTTCATATAATTTTTTTTTCATTCTGAGCTATGGTTTAATTTCTATGATTTTTTTAGAAGTTTTAACTATTTTCTGAAATTCTCTGAATTATTTAAAATCTAAAAAATCAATTACTGCGTCAGCGTGACGTCACAGAGGCGTCAGCAGGGCTGACCAGGTCAAACCTGACGTGTGGGGGCCACACGTCAGTGACACAGTGGTTAAGCCCGGGTCAAACCCGCACTGGCCAGGGTTTGACTTGGCTCTGGGGCCCACTGTCAGTCTCAGGGGGGGATTAGGCTGTGGAATTAGCGCTAATTAAGCTGCCACATCAGCCTCGCCGGAGTTCGGCCGGCGACGACCAAACCGCGCGGCGGTGCTTCGCCGGAACGCGCTACAGGCGGCGGAAGAGCGCGCGGGGACGACCAATCGGTAGCCCGCGCTCAACCGCATCCACCTGGGCATAGGGGAGGTCACGGGGACGGCGGAGCTCACCGGAGCAGGGCTCGCGGCGGCGACCGGAGCTCGGTTGATGCGGGTTAGGCACTGCAGGGCGCTTGGGGGCTGCGGTTTGGCGCGTTGGACTTGTGGGGGTGCGGTGAGCTCACTGGTAAGCTTGGACGCGTGCTTGCACGGCCGTAGCCGCGGTGGTGACATGGCCGGCGGCGAGGAGCAATCGGCTCTGATGGTCACGGTGGCTAGAAGGCGCGGACGAGCACGGGGAGAGAGGGTAAAGAAACAGGGGCTCACGGCGAATCTAGCAGAGTCAACGGCGAGGCCGGGGAGGGTCTGGAGCTCGCGAATCTACGCCGGCGAGCTTCAGTGGCCGACGATGAAGAAGATGAAGATGGCGTTGATGCAAAGATTCCCGGGTCACCTGGCTCGTTGAGGACATAGCAGGCGGCGTGGCGGGGCTCTGGGGCACGTCCGTGAGGCTAGGGCAGGCCGGTGGCCGTGGTGGCAGCGATCGGCGGCGACCGTGGTGTTCTGCTGCGGGAGAGAGAGCGAAACAGAGAAGGCGAGAGGAGGTGTGGGGAATCCATACGGCTCCAGGGGGCTCGCGTGGTATCTCCAAAGCGTCGAGGGAGCGGCAAGAAGCAGGAGGTGGCCGGGCGTGCGCCGGCGCCCGTCAGGCACGCGCCATGCATCCGACCGACGAGAGGAAGAAGACCTCCCTGCCCCTGATGGGCTGGGCCGGCCAGATGGGCTGCCAGGTGAGCGCTAGGTAAGTCTTTTCCCTTTTTTTGTTTTCTTTTTTATTTCTGACATTTGTTTTGACTCTAAAAGAAATGTTAAAACATTTCCATAAATGCTGGAAATATTTGTGGCATCTAGATATAATATTCTAGAGGCCCTCACCAATTCCCAACATTTTTGGAGCGAGTAAAATATTTATATAATTTAAACAGCTCCAAATAAATATTTATGCATTGATTCAAAAATCCAAAATGTGTAGAAAAAATGTGAATCACCTCTGGTTGTTGTTCCCAACATTATCCAAAGAGCATGAACATTTTTGAAGAGAATTTTGGGTTCATTGAAAATCCATTTTAAAGTTGAACCTATTGGAAAACTTTGGTGCTAGGGTTTGCAACTTTCCCCATTTCAAATTTATTTGAAAGATTAAACATGATGCATAAAGCAAGCCTAGGTCATACCAGAACTAGGGATGTGACAACTCGTCCCCACTCGAAAAAATCTCGTCCCGAGATTCAGGAGTTGGCGGAAAGAAAGCGGGGTACTCAAGTCGAAGACGATCTTCTCGCTCCCAAGTAGCTTCTCTCTCGGCATGATGAGACCACTGAACCTTGAGAAACTTGATGTTATGACGTCGAGTAACACGCTCTGCTTGATCCAGAATGCGAACGGGGTACTCTCGATAAGTGAGGTTATCTTGGAGATCAAGCGTTTCGTGGTCCACTCCGTGGATGGGATCCGAGAAGCAATGCCTGAGTTGAGAGACGTGGAAGACATCATGAACTCGAGAAAGATGTGGGGGTAGTTCCAACTGGTAGGCAACCTCTCCTCGTTTAGCGAGAATGCGAAAAGGACCGATGTAACGAGGAGCCAACTTGACCTTGATACCGAAACGATGGGTACCCTTCAAAGGAGTAACCCGAAGGTAAGCCTTGTCGCCAACTTCATAAGCCACTTCCTTATGACGACGGTCATACTGGCTCTTTTGACGAGATTGGGCTGTTCTCAAATTCTCACGAATGATGCGAACTTGCTCTTCTGCCTCCTGGATCATATCCAGTCCAAAGAATTGTCTTTCACCGGTTTCTGACCAGTTCAAAGGTGTTCGACATCTTCGTCCATATAGAATCTTGAAGGGTGCTTTCCTAGGACTGGATTGGTAGCTATTGTTATAAGCAAACTTGGCAAAGGGAAGACATTTCTCCCAATCTATACCGAATGAGATAACGCAAGCTCTAAGCATGTCTTCGAGAATTTGGTTGACCCTTTCCACCTGACCACTTGACTGAGGGTGGAAAGCGGTACTGAAAGAAAGATGGGTGCCCATGGCATTCTGGAAGCTTTCCCAGAAATGAGAGGTGAAAACACTGTCACGGTCTGAATTGATCTCTAGTGGAACACCATGGAGTGACACTATTCGGGAGATATATAAGTCAGCGAGCTGACTAGCAGTGATACTCTCTCGAACAGGTAGGAAGTGAGCCACTTTGGAGAGACGATCAATGACTACGAAGATAGCATTATTTCCTTTCTTGGTCCTGGGAAAGCCGGTGATGAAGTCCATACCAACTTTGTCCCATTTCCACTCGGGAATAGCTAAAGGTTGAAGGGTGCCAGCAGGTCTTTGATGCTCTGCCTTAACGCGACGACAAACATCACAGTTGGCAATATACTGAGCGATTTCTCTCTTCATCCTAGTCCACCAGAACCTCTGGCGTAGGTCCTGATACATCTTTGTACTACCGGGATGAATCGTGAGAGGGGATTCATGGGCCTCCTTAAGGATCAGTTGCTGCATCTGTTGACATTTGGGAACCACCAAACGGTTTCCAAAGTAAACAACACCTCGTTCATCCATAGAGAAACAACCAGCAACTCCCTTGGAAATATTTTTCTTGATCCGGGAAATTCCCGTATCATGCTTCTGAGCCTCTATGATCTGATCTGTAAGGGTAGGTTTCGCCACCAAGGTAGAAAGAGAACCACGAGGAGCTATGTGAAGGTTAAGCTTACAAAATTCCTCATGGAGGGGTGGTTGACATTGTTGCAACATGAGGTTGTTGCAATAGGATTTACGACTTAAAGCATCAGCCATGACATTGGCTTTGCTTGGGGTGTAGGTGATTCCTAAGTCGTAATCTGTGATCAACTCCAACCAACGTCTCTGTCTGAGATTCAGATCCGGTTGGGTGAAGATATACTTGAGACTCTGATGGTCAGTGTAGATTTCGCAACGGTTACCAAGAAGGTAATGTCGCCAAGTCTTAAGTGCATAGACTACGGCTGCAAGCTCTAGATCATGTGTAGGATAATTTTCCTCATGTAGATGCAACTGTCGAGATGCATGGGCAATCACATGAGGATCCCGCATAAGAATGCAACCTAGTCCTTGACGCGAAGCGTCGCAATAGATAACAAAGTCTTTAGTGAAATCCGGTGGCACGAGTATGGGCGCAGAAGTCAGGCGTCTTTTCAGTTCCTGAAAACTGTGCTCACACTGTGGGGTCCACACAAACCTTTTATCTTTCTTGAGAAGCTCCGTGAGGGGTTTGGCCACTTTGGAGAAGTTTTCAATGAAGCGGCGACAATAACTGGCTAGACCAAGGAAACTCCTAACTTGTTTGACCATTTCCGGTGGAGTCCAATCGAGAACGGCTTTGACTCTCTCGGGATTGACAGCAATGCCCTTACCAGAGATCACGTGGCCCAGATAGGTCACTTCTGGCAACCAAAATTCACACTTGGAGAACTTGGCATAAAGACGATGCTCTCTGAGTTTTTCTAACACAAGCCTAAGATGTTCGACATGCTCTTCCTCGTTCTTCGAGTAAATAAGAATATCATCGAGATAAACCACGACGAACTTATCTAAGTACTCCATAAAGATCGAGTTCATCAAGTAGGAGAAAGTAGCTGGAGCATTGGTTAGGCCGAAAGACATCACGGTGTACTCGTATTGACCGTAACGAGTGACAAAGGCCGTTTTGGGGATGTCCCCGTTTCTGATTTTGATTTGGTGGTAGCCTAACCTCAAATCCATCTTGGAAAAGACTAAGGATCCAGCAAGCTGATCATACAGGTCGTTGATCCTGGGGAGCGGATACCTGTTCTTTATCGTGACCAAATTAACGGGACGATAATCTACAACCATCTGATCCATACCATCCTTCTTCTTGACGAAGAGGACAGGACAAGCCCAAGGAGAAGAACTGGGATGGATGAAACCCTTTTGCAAGGACTCATCAAGTTGTTTCTTAAGCTCGGCTAACTCCAAAGGTGCCATCTTGTATGGTCTCCTAGAGATTGGAACAGTTCCTGGGATAAGTTCTATGACAAACTCTACATCTCTGTCAGGTGCGACACCTGGCAGTTCTTCTGGAAAAACATCCGTGAAATCACGGACTACCGGAATATCTTCAAGGTCTGGAAGAGGGCTGGCATTAAGAGAATAGAGTTGACGCCTTGCAACTCTAGTGGAGACAGTGACTATTTTGCCAGATGGATGTGTAAGTTGAACATATCTGGTGTAACAATTGATCTTGGCATGATGAGCTATCATCCAGTCCATACCTAAGATGATGTTAATATTTGAAGACTTGAGAGATATCAAAGAAGCAAGGAATACCAGTCTGTCAACAAAGATTTCATTACCATGGCTTACCTTGGAGGTTTGCCATTTTTGAACCAGGAGTCTGGATTATTGTGGAGTTGGCATATCACAAAATGACATGTCGTGCAACCGAGCATAACCTTCGGATATGAAGGAGTGGGATGCTCCGGTATCGAACAGAACTGAATCTGGGTGACAATTGACAACAAGTGTACCCAGTATAACATCGGAATCATCTTGAACTTCTGAAGCTGAGACATGGTGCACACATGCTCATTCCATGGAGGCTGGTTTGGTACTGATCATCTTGCCTGATGGCTTTTCACGGCCAGCAGTCCTCTCAGACTAGGGTGGAGCATAACTGGACTGAGGGCAGTCGCGTGCGTAGTGTCCTGGTTCTCCGCAGGTGAAGCAAGTTCCTGAGGTAGGACGTGGACCTACATTGGCAAGTGGTCCACTAATAGGCCTGGGTGGAGCACGTTGCTGAGTTGGGTGAGGCGCCACATCGGATGGCCTCGGTGCATATCCAGGTGGAAGAGCCGAGTTTGGAATCCAAATCCGTCGCTTCTGAGAGCCGGAGCAGGAGGAAGAACCCAGATCACGGTTGTGCTTACGAGACTCCTCGTAAGTGAGCTGAGCGGTCTCTGCATTAATGGTCTTGTTCACAAGAGCCTGGAAAGTATCACAATGATGCAGGTGGAGATCACGATGCAACTTAGGGTTGAGACCCTTCCGGAACCTAGCCTGCTTCTTAGCATCTGTGGACACTTCTTCTGTAGCATAGCGGGTGAGGTTTCCAAACTCGCTACTGTAAGCATCAACAGGCAGCTTACCCTGGGTAAAACTACAGAACTCTTCCCTCTTGCGGTCAATGAGAGCCTGAGGAATGTGGTTCTCACGAAAAGCCTCGGTGAAATCTTTCCACGTAGGAAACTGGCCAGCTGGAAGCATAGCCTCATAGCTCTGCCACCAAATACTAGAAGGACCTTCCAGGTGATGGGTAGCATAGGTGACCTTGTCACCTTCAGCTATGCTCGCAGAATGCAACTTGTGAGTGATGCTCCGGAGCAAGTAATCTGCATCGAGTGGCTCAATGGAATGATGGAAGGTGGGTGGTTTCAGACCAATGAAGTCGGTGATGGAAACCAACTTCTTACGCTGATGTGCGGTGTTCTGCTCAATCTGTGCCAGCAAGCGGTTAGTCTCATGCTTGTTCCTCTAGGATGCTACCAAAAACTCTGCCATCAAAGGCTGGTCAGAAGGATCATCATCCCTACCATCTCTGGGGTTCTTGCTATGAGCAACTGAACCTCGGTTAGCAGATGACATCCTGGCACAGAAACCAAGGAAACAAGGATGGAATTAGCATCGACATAAGGATGCGGAATGTAATGCAAAAGCATTGGAAACTCTTGAAATCCTGAGACAATTTCAGCAGCATAACGGCTGTAAATGCTCAAAAGGATTTTTGAGACATTCATCAAAGGAATAGCATAATCAATCAGCATCATAATATCAAGGTTCTGGGTCAAACTGAGGACACACGGAAGTAGTAGAACTGTACGGAGACACAACCCAACAATCCTAAGACTTTACGGTTTAGTAACACGTCATCCTGAGAGATAGAGGAGAAGCCTAGGCCTTAACCCTCATAGAAAAGAAGAGGCTGACTCAGAAAAAATGACATGAGGTAAAGGAGTAAAAAGAGCCTTACATTCCCTTCCACAATCAATTCCCTTATATAACTAAAGCATTTCTAGACTCAACTTCGACCAGTTTGGCTTGGTAATCCTACACTCAGTCAGGCTCTGATACGAACGCTGTCGGGACCCTGATCCTAAGTCACACCGATCTAGCATGTAACACTTCATATCACTTTGCGGCCTCACGCACGGTATTCCCACGGGTGCCACCTTACCTGGCCCGGGACCATTTGCGCCTTTTGGCTCACGTATATGATAGTGTCGCTAGCATCCATATGACAGAGAACCCGGGCCGACATGACTAGTCGTGAACCCAAAGTAACACTAACTTACGGGGACATGCATACATGAACCAACCACGAGCATGTCGGTCAACAGTGTATGAATCCGGGCTGTAGCACTGGGCTAACAGGACTCCGGGAACCCGGGCTGTAGCAGGCTAGGCAGGACTCCGGATGTCACCGTGTGACATTTCCCCGAAGGGACAGACACAGGAACGAAGTGAATCACATGTCGGCCAGTCAAATGTTTCGGAGCAGTAGTGCTGGGCTAGCAGGACTCCGGTGAACCAGGCTGTAGCGGACTACTATGGCTCATGGAAGCACAAGACTACATTTCCCCATAAGAGAGGCTACCAGAGGTAAACAACTAGGTTGTCGGATCCCACACATAGCAATACACGTTACACGTACGCATAACATGCAAGTATGTGCTGTACAACATGGCATCACAACATAACTCAAACTCATATAGATAAAGGCCCAGAAGAGCCACATAGCATTCAATACAACCAGGGGTCTCATGACCCATCATTCAGAGCATACAAGCAACGGAAGCATTACATGTCTGAGTACAGACAACTACAAAAGGAAAAGACTAAGAAGCCTGACTAAACACGACCCTCCCAAGGGTACAAGATCGTAGCTGGGATACAAGATACTCGTCGAAGTCACTAGTGTAACCAACTACAAAACATAAATAAGCAAACGTAAGTACAAAGGTACTCAGCAAGACTTACATCAGAGCTATCTACATATGCAACATTATCAACAAAGGGGGTGGTGGAGTTTTAACAGCAGCAAGCCAGCTTTGACTCAGTGGCTAACCTATACTACGAGTATCAGAAACTTCTTTGAGGTGAGAGGACGCACACGAGTCCACATATTCACCATATCAATACTCCACTATGGATCCGTTTCCGTCTCCCTACAAGAAGGCCATCCATAGCACTCACGCTTATCTTGCGGATTTTAGGGTATCCACTTCAAGTTGTCTATGTACTACATAAGTTCTCCAAGTTTCCATATCCGTGGAAAACGGCTATTCGAATAGATAACATTGACCCTGCAGGGGTGTACTCCTTCACACACGCTCTCGCCACTTATAGCCCTGTACACGTCATGTACCTCGGCAACCTTCAAGCGGAAGCCGGGCGAGGGTGTCGGCCACGACCTGACTAACCACACAAGCCTCTCGTCCGGGTTTATCGCCTATTCGGGTTCCATCCGCAAGGAGATCCGGCCGGGGTGTCGCTCACGGCCCCAAACGATGTGTGCAGGGTTCCCAAGCCCACCATCCGGGTGCCACTTGGTACACCGTGCCATGGTGCCTAGTCTGTCCCAAGCCCGTCCCGTCGGACACCACCTGGTAGACAAATAGCACTACCTACAAACGCCAGAAACTAGTTGCAACTCCTAGACAGAGATCAAGTGGATTAATAAGCCGAGAGGGGCCGGATAACCGAAACCCAATGTGTGGTAGTAACTGGACTTGGATAACATACACAGAACTCAGTGCTTAGGGACGGCTCCAATGAGACAACCCACCATGTACTCCTACATGGCCTCTCATCGCTACCTTTACCAAAACGTGTTCACACACTTAGCCTTTACCGGTAGGACATGTTCACCACTCCGATTCATTCCCAATGAATCAGACCTGACACAACTCTAAGCATAGCTGGCATAAAGAAAACAAGCACGGATGAGCAGGCACATCAAGGCTCAAGCAACTCCTACTCATGCTAGTGGGTTTCAACTATTTATTGTGGCAATGACAGGTCATGCAGAGGAATGGGTTCAACTACCGTAGCAGAAAGTAGCAGTTTGAATCGTTGTTGTCCTAATGCAGTAAGGAGCAAGAGCGAGAGAGTGGGATTTATCGAAATGCTCAAGGGGGTTGCTTGCCTGATAGATCCACGAAGAAGCACTGCTCCTCAGACAGGTACTCGGGACACCTTCCGGAGTAGAACCTATCGAGAGGGGACGGTGCCGGCAATCAATAAACAATCATATGCAACAATATGATGCATGAAGATGACATTTCAAAGATGCTATGATTTGCCCTAATGCATCTAGCATCAATTTGGTTGGAGTCCATATGAACCAAGGGTTCATATGCAAACCCCAAATTAAGTAGATAACATGCCATTATTACGTTTTCACTTATACAGCAAGTATAAGTTGGTTTTTCATGCATGAAACCGGCACAAATGGATTCCTTGCATTTTTCTGATGATTTTTCATATATAAATTATTTCATTCTGAGCTACGGTTTAATTTCTATGATTTTTAGAAGTTTTAACTATTTTCTGAAATTCTCTGAATTATTTAAAATCTAGAAAATCAATTATCGCGTCAGCTTGACGTCACAGAGGCGTCAGCAGGGATGACCAGGTCAAACCTGACGTGTGGGGGCCACACGTCAGTGACACAGTGGTTAAGCCCAGGTCAAACCCGCACTGGCCAGGGTTTGACTTGGCTCTGGGCCCACTGTCAGTCTCAGGGGGGATTAGGCTGTGGAATTAGCGCTAATTAAGCCGCCACGTCAGCCTCGCCAAAGTTCGGCCGGCAACGACCAAACCGCACGGCGGTGCTTCGCCGGAACACGCTACAGGCGGTGGAAGAGCGTGCGGGGACTACCAATCGGTAGCCCGCGCTCGACGGCATCCACCTGGGCATAGGGGAGGTCGCGGGGACGGCGGAGCTCGCCGGAGCAGGGCTCGCGACGGCGGCCGGAGCTCGGTTGATGCGGGTTAGGCACTGTAGGGCGCTAGGGGGGCTGCGGTTTGGCGCGTTGGACTCGTGGGGGTGCAGTGAGCTCATTGGTAAGCTTGGACACGTGCTTGCACGGCCGTAGCCGCGGTGGCGACATGGCCAGCGGCGAGGAGCAATCGGCTTCGATGGTCACGGTGGCTAGAAGGCGCGGACGAGCACAGGGAGAGAGGGGAAAGAAACAGGGGCTCACAGCGAATCTAGCAGAGTCAACGGCGAGGCCGGGGAGGGTCTGGAGCTCGCGAATCTACGCCGGCGAGCTTCAGTGGCCGACAATGAAGAAGATGAAGATGGCGTTGATGCAGAGCTTCCCGGGTCGCCTGGCTCGTTGAGGACGTTGCAGGCGGCGAGGCGGGGCTCTGGGGCACGTCCGTGAGGCTAGGGCAGGCCGGTGGCCGCGGTGGCAGCGATCGGCAACGACCGTGGTGTTCGGCTGCGGGAGAGAGAGCGAAACAGAGAAGGGGAGAGGAGGTGTGGGGAATCCATACGGCTCCAGGGGGTTCGCGTGGCATCTCCAGAGCGTCGAGGGAGCGGCGGGAAGCAGGAGGTGGCCGAGCGTGCGCCGGCACGCGTCAGGCACGCGCCGTGCATCCGACTAGCGGGAGGAAGAAGACCTCCCTGCCCCTGGTGGGCTGGGCCGGCCAGATGGGCTGCCAGGTGAGCGCCAGGTAAGTCTTTTTCCTTTTTTTGTTTTCTTTTTTTATTTCTGACATTTGTTTTGACTCTAAAAGAAATGTTAAAACATTTCCATAAATGCTGAAAATATGTGTGGCATCTAGATATAATATTCCAGAGGCCCTCACCAATTCCCAACATTTTTGGAGCCATTAAAATATTTATATAATTTGAACACCTCCAAATCAAATATTTATGCATTGATTCAAAAATCCAAAATGTGTAGCAAAAATGTGAATCACCTCTGGTTGTTGTTCCCAACATTATCCAAAGAGCATGAGCATTTTTGAAGAGCATTTTGGGTTCATTGAAAATCCATTTTAAAGTTGAACCTATTGGAAAACTTTGGTGCTAGGGTTTGCAACTTTCCCCATTTCAAATTTATTTGAAAGATTAAACATGATGCACAAAGCAAGCCTAGGTCATACTAGAACTAGGGATGTGACATTGAGACACATGCCCCAGGGCCTATCACCGCGGAGTTCCGCCACTGGTCGTCCCAACCGATCACCTTTGACCATCGGGATTACTCGGCAAGTATCCGGCATGCACGATGGGCTGCCTTGGTGTTACACCCGATAATTGACGGATACCACTTCACACGAGTCCTGATGGACGGCGGCAGTAGTTTAAACCTGATATATCAGGACACAGTCCGCAAAATGGGGATAGACCCAACAAAAATTAGCCATAGCAATACTACCTTTAAAGGAGTAACACCAGGCCTAGAAGCCCATTGCACGGGCTCCCAGCTACTAGAGGTTATATTCGGCTTTCCTGATAACTTCCGCAGCGAAAATTTAACCTTCCACATCGCTCCGTTCCAAAGTGGCTATCAAGCACTACTCGGACGCGAAGCTTTCGCTCGCTTTAACGCAATACCACACTACGCTTCTCTCATGCTTAAGATGCCCGGTCCATGTGGCATCATTACAGTAAATGGAAATATCGAGCGCTCCTTGCACGCGGAAGACCATGCGGCTGCCTTGGCAGCCGCACACTAAACAGCCTCACCAACTAAAGCATCTGACAGGTCGTTAAGACCACGGACGCGGTTGGACGAGTCCGGTGCAGCTATATGTAATTGATACAGGTTTGATGGCTATACCCCTATTACAATACAAGGGGATCAACACGCGCAAGCAAGTGGCAATTAGGCTCAACTTTACTCATTTTGAACTGTACATTGTTTATTTAGTATAACCTACCTTTTGCACGGCAACTTTTCAATTAAGTTCCTCTCTTTTTCAGATGACCATCGTGCTACACCCGTCCAGAAGACGGCACAACGGAGACACAGGCCCAGACGTGCGGCAGGGACCCGTTGCAAGGATTCTTTTTAGATTAAGACCCCGCGTAAACCTTTTTTACTGTCTCTTGTTGATACACATCCCTCGGATTCTCAGTACAATTGAGAAGGATGCTGACATATTGGCATGTGGCCACGTCAGAATATTGCACGTACCTGGACACTAGGGGCTTATTACAAAGGGGACTATTTCGACTCGGTTTACATCATAAAGACCGAATACCCTAGGAAGTGTTCGGCGTCGCGAGTTTGGCCTTATATGCATCAGCTCCGAATCATGTCTTTGGTCAAATGTTGGGTTTGCCCGGCTCCTGTGTTTTGCTGCCTTACGTTCCGCTCTATCGGCTAAGGCGGCACCAGGAGAACTACTGCGATTGTGCCCTGGTTCATTCGGACGAGCACCTCAGTAGAGAAAGCCGAAAACTGACTGTCGTGATATAGCGTGAGACTGGTCAACCACTCGATGACCTAGCGGAATCTTCGGGATTCCTTCGCCTTAACGAAGGGTCGTTTCCCGGCCAGGCATGTACGTGCCCCGAATCCGGATGAGCGCGGAGCCACTAGGGGCTATATAGTAGCCCCACTGTCAAACTCCTTTGGCTAAGTAAAAGTGTTAAAGCATTATAGTCCGATTGCCTAGTTCACTGTGCTATCACCTCCTTAATGGACCAAGACGTTGGATCAAGTGTGAAAATGCGTCTTCTGCGAACACCCCCGTATTATATGCGTGGGGGCTGAAGCCGACGACTGCCATCTTTTAGGTTATATACATATATACATAAACGGCCACACAGGAGGCATCATAGTACTTTCGGGCAAAAGTATAAATACAGCCTTGATAAACTCAATAAAACATTGTTCTTACAATGGGAATACATGTCACTTAAACATAATATTCTTCGAGCACTGAGCCTCTATCAAACGAGCGCCTTCAAGAACTTCTTCAAAGTAGTGCTCGGCGGCCACTCGGCCTATGGCCGAACCCTGTGCCACAACAATGGTGGCATCCATCTCCGCCCAGTATGTTTTGACACGGGCAAGGGCCATCCGCGAGCCCTCTATGCACGCCGACCTCTTTACAGCATCGATGTGTGGCACAGCACCAAGGAATTGTTACACTAAGCTAAAGTAGCTATTCGGCCTTGGCCCTCCTGGCCACAAATGATCCACAATGGACCTCATGGCAAGTCCGGATAATCTATGGAGCTCGGCCCAACCGGTCAATCGCTCATTCAGCAACAGCGGACGGACTGGAGCGTGAAACTGTGACCAGAACAGCTTCTCCACTTTAGGACCTTTCTGATCCTTCAAGTACTCGGCCGCATCAGCAGCACTTGCAGCAAAATCCATGTACTCATCTGTAGAACTCCATAGCCGGTCTAGAGGAGCATATTTTGGATCTCCGAACTTAGTCCGTAACAAGAAGGGCTTCCCAGAAATGATATCCGCAGCTTGATTCAACTCCTCCTTCGTCGCTCTAATTTTGGAGCGGGCTTCCTTGGCAGCCACTCGGGCCTTCTCCAGGTCCGTCGTCTTCGCCCGGTTTTCTTCTTCAAGAAGCCAGTATCGGTCAGCAGCATCTTTTAACTCCATGGCCATCTTGGCAATTTTCTCTTTGCTCTCGCAATGTTCGTCCTGTTCGGCCCTTAAACCCTCGGCCGCCTTTAAAGCGGCTGCATTGCTACTCCTTGCGTGCTCCTTGGCTCGGGCAAGTTCCTCCCGAAGGGTCTCCACGGTGGCAGCTCCATCTGCTGTCACAACATATTAAAGATACTGGCATCATGCTGCTCTTACTATGTGACAATCACCAGAAAAATCACTGACCCTTTGCCTCGTCAAGCCACTTGTTGACAAGCACAATGTCGGCATCTGCCGCATCCAGTTGTCGCTTTAGTTCGGCAAACCCATCAGTCCGGCTAGCCACCGGAGCTTCCACCACCTGCACATAAAGGCGGTCTGGTTATTACCTGGGACTATGATCCTCTGTTTGCCGCCGTTTTCGATGACAACCAGAGTCTCAGGGGCTACTATCTACAAAGGGCACATCTAAAAATGTGCGGTACTGTCAAAAATGTAAGTCATTTCACGTACCTCAAAACCCGTCAGTAGACTCATAAAGGCTTCATGCAACCCGCTTTCGGCGGACGAAATCCTCTCAATCACCGTACCCATCAACATGCAGTGCTCTTCTGAGATAGCCGCTTGCTCCAGCAGATCCCTCAGTACGTTCGACCGCACACCAGACGGTGCCGGATTCTTTTGATTGCTCTCTTCGAGAGCCGGATACTGAGGACTTTGGGTGGCCATAGGATTACCTTATGGCCTTGCCGGATCAGGAGAAACCCTCCATGATGACACCTCGGGGTCGCCCGCTTCGTGAGGCGGTGTGGCAGGGGGAGGCGTTTCGCTCTCCATCATCTCCGGAAGAAGATCCCCCGAAGATGAGCTCTGCTGAGAAGGGCTAAGATCCGAACTGCAAGATAAATGCTTTGATTATTTTCCTCAGAAGTAAAGCGAGATATTTTCATTATTAAGTACCTTTTTACTTACAGCTCGATGGAGGGCTGGTCCCCTTGAGGGCATAGTGCAGGACCCTCCGATGGAGATTTCTTCCCCCGTTTGGAGACCATTGTCTCCGGGTCCTCAGAGGCGGTTCTCTTCCTTCCCTGGGGAGAGGAAGTTTTAGTTCCTCCTCCCCGGCTAATCTCATTCGCGGTGGCGCTAGCCTCCTTGTTCCCCCCTTTATCCTCTCCTGAGGGCGCTTGATAAGGCGCGATCTCCAGCATCCTGGTTATCACGGGATTTGGTGAGGTCTCAGGGAGGGGGGCAGACACCTGATCAACTTTGCCTTCGCTATCCAATCCTGGACAAAGAGCGGCTTCTTTTAGGGCAATGTTGCTATAAATAAACGGATAGTGTGTTTGGATGCGGGGCTACTTACTTGGGTAGCCAGGCGATTGCAGCTCAGACCTGCATCCTCGGTGATGTCCAGACACATTATTTGTGGTCCGACGAATAATTTGTACATCTCTTCATGCGTCATGCCGAGGAAATGTTGGATAGCTCGCGGTCCTTCCGGGATGAATTCCCACATGCGAAGGGGCCGGCATTTGCAAGGCTGGACTTGAAGAACTAGCATAACTTGCACTACCATAACCAGACTGAAATCTCTCTCAAAGAGATCTCGAATACGGCTTTGCAGTATTGGCACGTCCTTGGCTGGACCCTAGCTTAGCCCCCTGCTGATCCATGACATCATTTGTGGTGGGGGTCTGAGCGAAAGGCGGGGGCAGCTACCCACTTGGCACTTCAGGGAGCTGTGATGTAGAACCACTCCCGCTGCCACAATCCGGACACCTCTGGGAAGTAACCCTCAGGCCATGGAGCGTCAGCAACTTTGCTTATTGAAGCGCCTCCGCACGCTGCGTGCTGCCCCTCGATCATCCTCGGCTTCACATCGAAGGTCTTGAGCCACAGGCCGAAGTGAGGGGTAATGCGGAGGAAAGCCTCACATACGACAATAAATGTCGATATGTGAAGAAGGGAATCCGGGGCCAGATCGTGAAAATCTAGCCCGTAATAGAACATAAGACCCCTAACAAAGGGATCCAGAGCGAGGCCTAGTCCTCGGAGTAAGTGGGAGACGAACACGACGCTCTCATTGGGTTCGGGAGTAGGGACGGCCTGCCCTCGGGCGGGCAGCCGATGTGAAATTTCGGCGGTCAGATATCTTGCCTCTCTCAACTTCTTGATGTCCTCCTCTATGACAGAGGAAGGCATCCACCGACCTTGAAGGTTGATCCGGACATAGTTGAAGGTCTGAAGTGCCTAAACCTGAGCTTTGGGTGTTGGAACTCGATGCGAGAGGCGGATTTGATTAAGATAGAGAGGAAAAGGCCTTGTCCCCTTTATAAAGAGGGTGAATATCAAGCGTCCTCCTCATGGCCGTTTGGGACTTGCCTAAGATTTAGGAGTCCCACTAATAGGCGCGGTTGGGTTACCCATGTACATATTAATGGGAATCCCATAATAAGGGGACACGATCTCTGCTTCGACAAGACGTGCCAAGGAAACCGCCTCGCGAAACACGTTGAGATTGGTTATGAAAAATGATTCGAATAAAGACCTCGTTGTGGTGTGATGCCACACTACAGGGTACGTCAGCAGATTAGATTCGTGTAAATATTATTCCCTCTACGGTGGTATGTGGAACTTATTTTGCAGAGCCGGACATGATCCTTGTATTCAAAATCTTCTATGAAGTATTCGGAGGAGGAACCCACCTTGCAATGCCGAAAACAATCTGCGCGCCGGACTCATCATCATTGAAGCCTGGTTCAGGGGCTACTGAGGGAGTCCTGGATTAGGGGGTATCCGGACAGCCGGATTATATCCTTTGGCCAGATTGTTGGACTATGAAGATACAAGATTGAAGACTTCGTCCCGTGTCCGGATGGGACTCTCCTTGGCGTGGAAGGCAAGCTTGGCAATATGGATATGTAGGTCTCCTCCCTTGTAACCGACTCTGTGTAACCCTAGCCCCCTTTGGTGTCTATATAAACTGGAGGGTTTTAGTCCGTAGGACAACATACAATCATACCATAGGCTAGCTTCTAGGGTTTAGCCTCTCTAATCTCGTGGTAGATCAACTCTTGTACTACTCATATTATCAAGAACAATCAAGTAGGATGTAGGGTTTTACCTCCATCAAGAGGGCCCGAACCTGGGTAAAACATCGTGTCCCCTGCCTCCTGTTACCATCCGCCTTAGACGCACAGTTCGGGACCCCCTACCCGAGATACGCCAGTTTTGACACCGTCAAATTCCAAGACAAGACCCTTGCCAGGCCCCCGGCAAGACCCTTGTCGAGTGCATTAGCAGGGCCACTACCAGGCCCGCGCCAACCAAGACTCCACCATCATCCCCAAGCAGCTGCTAGCTCAACCAGCTGGGCAGGCACCTGTGTGGTGACAGGCGGCCTCTACACTAACTCAGCAAGCACCTATGTGGCGGCATGTGACCCTTCATGAAGGCTCCACCACCGCACCAGCCCAGTAGCCAGCCAACGTGGCGCCGCGATGCCTCATCAGCTCGGACGTGTGTCGAGGCCAGGTGAGGCGGCGATGGCTGGGACGTACTTCCATGGCATCCTCGATAAAGCAAGGGGGGAACATCGGCAGCACATTAAATGTGTTTGTCCAACGGTCCCAGAGGATAGGCTTATCGACTATAGACCTTTCCACCTCCTGTGTGCCATTGTGGCAACCCCTTTTTCCTATAAAAGGAGGCCCGAGGCAACCAGGAGAGGGATTCGGATCTTTTGGGCAAAGTTGCACCCCGTAGCTAGCTCAAGAACACAAGAACACTCTCAAATACATCCACCAAAGCAGGACTAGGGTATTACGCATCTTCGCAGCCCGAACCTGGGTAAACGATCTGTGTGTTTCCTGTCAGACCCGCTCTTTGCACAACCTCGCACTCGCCAACCGTAGAAGGGATCCTAGTGACCCCATAGGTGTCGTTTCCATCAACATATTTGGCGTGCTAGGTAGGGGGCGCGCAGTTCTAAGAATTTGGTCTGATCGGGGCAGCGGCTTCATCGTGGTCATTGTTCCAAGGAAGAAGACGGTCGGGCTTGATGACACCATCTGCAGATGCGGTGGACGCCCATGCAACGATAGAAAAGCTAAGTCGTGCGAAACTTTAAGCAATTTCTTTTTATATACAAGATTATTGTCCTCGGAGGTCCTGTCCTATGTACGGAAAACCTGCACGCAAAGGGGCCCTCCCGCTATTGGCAACGCTCTTGCTCTGTTTTGAGTCTGCTAAACAGCTCAAGTAGCCGCGTCGAGATCGGCAGGGTAGCCTTCCGTAATCGGTAATGCTCTCGATTCTGACTCGAGTCAAGCTCGACAGTTTGAGTGGCCGCGTTGAGAGCGGTAAGGTGGTTCGCCTGGCAGCAAGCATACCCGGCAGGCTATTGGGGATCCGTCCTCAAGGCGCCGTGGCCCGGGTTACGCGCCGGCAAGCCTACCCGATTAACGTAGGGTGGACATGCAAAGGGGGATCAAACAGGACAATAACATGCATCATTTTCAAAAGTACTACAGAGTTATATTACATCAATTGTTGCTGTGGTTCTAACTAAAGATATAAATTGTCTTGGCCATGAACCTGCAGCGGCAATGAGAAACGGGGTGCCTAATCCCGGTGCAGGTCCTCCACCCTCTCGATTCCGTCGATACGGCTGATGATGGGCTTGATACGCTCCTTGTGCGTCGCGAGGTCCGCATCCTCCCGCAAGCTCTCCTGCACGGCGTTGAAGTCGAGGTTGGGGTTCCAGTGCACCACCTTGGTGAGAACCATGGTCATGGCACCCCGGCAAAGCCTCCGGGCCTCACCGGCTAGAGAGGCCGCCCTGCTGGAGCGAAGATGTTCCAGGGCTCCAAGGACACCCTCAAAGAATACGGTCAGCTTGGCGTTGGGACTCACATTGCGCTCCGAGGTGTACGCCACGTTTGGCATCCCCATGGCAGCCAGCTTCGTGGTGATCCTGTCGGCGACGTCTTCGAGGCGGCCAATCCAGCGGTTCTCGCCTTCCACAAACTCCTTGTGGTTGGCGGCTTCATTCTTCCGCACCTGCCTCTCGGCCTCTAGATCCTTGGCCAGGGTCTCCTCCCGGGCTTTGGCCTCTGAGAGCATCCCCTCGAGACTCTCCAGATTCAGCTTGAGGTCTTTGATGGAGTTGTTGGCCTCGGAAAGTTGCCCGGCCTTGTCGAGGACTGCGCCCTGCGCCTCAACCAGGGCACCGTTGAGCGTGTCCTTCTCCTTGGACAACTTCAGGACCTGATCCTTCAGCCCGTCCCGCTCCACCTCCAGCTCCTTCACCTTGCTGGCGCGAACCAGAGCCTGGGCATTGAGTGCATCCCTGTGCCTCTGCTCCAGCTCCTAGGTACGCTGCATGACGAGCTTCTCCATCTCCTCGTCCCTACCGCGGAGCGTTGCGGCAAGCTTCTCCTCATGCGCGGCAAGGTCCTCCTCCTGGGAGTTTAGCGCGGCCTGCTGCTGGCACCGAGCAGCCTCGGCCTAGGCGGCCTCCTGCTTCGCCAGTTCTTGGGCCTTCTCGATGTCGGCCTGCTTCATGACAAGGGCCAGGTTGCGCTCAGCCAGCGTGTCATGTGCAGCCTTCAAATCCTTATGGGTCTGGCGGAACCAAGCATGCGCCGTGGCGACGCGCTCCCCAAGGTCTGCCTTGGCCTTGTCCACCACCACCATCCTGGACATGGCCTTGTCTAGGCGGGCGCGGTGAAGCACCTGGAGCTTCTGGAAGTTGGCGCTAATGGCCTAGAGGAGCTGCTCTTCGTGGGAACTGCCGCCACCTGCGCTCGGCTCGTCAACAACCTCAAGCCTGGCGGAGGCGAGCACCTCGTTATCAAACACCTCCCCCCTCGACGGGCGCCCCAGTGCTCGCTATTCTGGGGAGGTGGACGAAGAGGTTGTCGCTCACCCTCAGGTACCGGCCCGAGTCAGAGGCAGCAGAGGAGGAAGGTTGGTCGTCAACCACCTCCTCCTCGACAGCGGCCTTGCCGGCCTCCCCAGCGGGCCCCATGCCAGCCTCCTCGGCAGCAGCCCTGTCGGGTTCCCCGGCAGGCCCCTTGGCGGCATCCTCAGCGGTGTCCTTGGTGGCATCCTCAGCGGTGTCCTTGGTGGCCTCCTCGGAAGCGATCTTCTCGGCCTCCGCCGCGGCGTCCTTGGCGACATCCTCGATGATGGTGTCTGCGTCCTCCCGATCCGTCGAGAGATGATCTGGATATCAAGAAGGGGATGAGGTGAAGCCAAGGCCAAGATCCAGAAAGAAGAGAAAAAGAAAAGGGACGGAAGGCGAGTGGCTTACCCGTGTCGGGCTGGGAAGAAGAGGCCCCCTCCTCGCCAACATCTAGCGCCAAGGTGTGGCCACCAGTGCCCAAGCTTGCCTCCTCCTCCTCCTCCGTGTGCATGGGATCGGTGCTTGGCGCCCTTGCCGGGACGCCCCTCAGGGCACCATGGTTGACTGAGGCGGCATGTTGGGGGTAGCCCTCAGTGGCTCCTCCTGTTGTTGTCCTCCTCCTGCGATCACGGCAAATTCAGCGCCAAGGATCGTACCCCCGACACACGTTGACGAGGGGAGGGTGATGAGCTTACACTGGGGCTATAACAGGGGCTGTTGTCCGGGCTGCTCAACACCACCAGCGGTGTACCAGAAGTGCCTGCCGGGGGCTGGCCGCCCGCCGAAGACCTGGCCCTCTTCACCCTCTGGGCCAGTGTCTCCGCATCCCTGCCAAGATGAAGACAAGTCAAGAAAAGAAGCACGGTCCAAAGGGACGGAGATGACAAAAGTCGAGGCACTTACTCATCCTCCGCTTCTTCTTCCGCTGCCTTCCTCTTCCTCCTCGGGCTAAGGGACCCGAGGTCGAAGAAGACCTCCGTGTCGTCACCTGCGGGGGGAGGGGAAGCAGGTGGAGTTAGGGAACGCTTGGACGGAGAAGGAGCAGCTGCTTTCTTCTTTGCCACCGCGGCCTTCACCACCTTCCTCGCCGCCGTGGCCCTCGTCTGACGCATGGTCGCCTGCGGGGTTTGTTGCGGCTATGTGGCCCTGCCAGACCGGACCGGCTCTCTAGAGACGGCCCACCATAGGACACGCCCTTTCCCTGTGGCTGGGGGCTCGACAGCTTCAGCCTCCTCCTCGGACGGCTCGACGTCGTCATCGTCAATGAGAGGGGCTCCGGTGCCGGCGCTGCTGGCCTTCCCAGCGTATTCCACCCACTGGGCGAGCTCCTTCTCCACCGCAGACGTCACGGCCTCATCCTCCACGCCGCCAGCACTGCCGGCCTCCCTGGTGAGCTCCACCTCCGTCGCCCTGGCGGCGATGTAGTCCAACTCCACCTGGGTGGTGTCTTGGACGAGCAGCGGCTCGGCGCGGACATACCCCTCCACCAAGGTGTCGAAGAACTCCTGCACCCTTTCCTCCTTCGGCTCGGCCCAATTCGGATTGAGGTCGTGCGCATTGAAGTCCGGCATCATGGCGATGATGTCGGACTGGCGAGAATTGTTGCTCAGCGGGACTACCCCCATCGGCAACCCAAACAAGGGCCCCTTGGCGAACTTGTCAGCCTTCCGGCCTTGCCGGACCTCTTGGTTGTGTCGTCATGGCTCACGTCGAGCTGAAAAAGCCGTTGGCAGAAGTGAGCATGCGCCAACCCCGTGAAGTTGTGGTTCAAGCCAGGGCGGAGCCGCATGATGTCGGCCGCGTTGCTGAAAAGCCAAGCCGGCCTCTCCTTGTTGTGCATAGGGGCAATGCGGCGGCGGATGAAATCCGCCCCGATCATCTCCAAGGTGAGGCTGGCAGCGGCAAGGCAGTGGATCCTGGTGGTGGCGACCGTGAGCTTCTTATCATGGGCATCGTCGTCACTCCAGTCATCTCTGTGAGCCGCAGTGCTTGGCGAACCTGGTAGAACTCATGTGGGTCCTCCTCCTCAATCCAACACCACCGGCTCCGCCACTCCTCCCACCTCTCCTTCTGGTCGCCGTCTGGATACGTCCCCTTCTCCAGGGCCCTTGGAATCCAAGTGACGCAACCAGAGATGGCGCCTCCCCTCTGGATCCGAGGGTAAAAGTAGTGGTGGAAGAGCGACGTACTGGGGAGCACTCCGGCAAAGCCCTCACAAAGATGGGCGAAAAGAGCCATGCATGCCACGACATTTGGAGTAAAATCCAGAAGGTGAAAGCCATAGGTGTGCATGATGTCGTTGAAGAAATCGGAGAAAGGGGGCAGAGGCCGCAAGAAAAGTAGTCGACAAAGAATGGGTACTGATTCAGGGCGGCCTTGGCGCAATCCGCAGGGATGACACGCGTGGCTGGGTGCCCCATCTTCTCTCCCCCTATCTTGACCCCCCACAGCGGCTTGAAGTTGTCCCAGAGGTGGACTGCATCGACCGTCGAGGGAAAGTAGGCGAGCTGTGTCCGTTGCGCCGCCGACTCATTCTCCGACAGCTCTGTCCCTCTGACGTCCTTGGCCGCTCCCTTGCCCTTGCCAGTCTTGGGTGCCATGGTGGCTGTGAAAGGTGGAGGGGGAAGGTCAGCGAAAATGCAGCGGCGGCGAGCAAGAGCTAGGGCTTGAGAAGGAAGAAGGAAGGGACAGCGGTTCCGAAATTGGAGAAGACACGGGGGGTAAATGAGCAGCGCGCCCGCGGTCGTTCCTTTTTACGGGGAAGGCGCGGGCCGCCTCTTTACCATGATGTGACGCATGCATGCGGGAACTGCCCCACGCATGACCCCCACATCACACATGACCCTCCACATCGCGTGTTCAACGCGGGTCGTGGGGAAGCGCAGCGGACGGGAAATTACTACGGTAAAAATCTGCCCCACCTGCCCACGCATCGTTTTTGGGCCTAGCCCAACAACGTGTCGTGCTTATGTGTGGCCCATGCCCGGGGGCTCCTGTCGGTGTACAAAAGTAGGGGCTCTCCTTTTGCACCCCTTAACTTGTGCACGGGCAGTCAGAGCCGCGCCCACGGCCACACTTAACAAGGCAGAGGAGGGAAGCCAGAGGGAAACCGAAGCATAAGACAAACAAAGCAACGCCAAGGCCAGAAACACTGAAGAACAAAGGAGCAAGGTGGACTCCCCCGGCAAGACCCTTGCCGGGGCGACCTCTGCGGCCCCGGCAAGAGCCTTGCTGGGGCAACTTGCCCAACACTAGCAGAGCGAGCCACCCTTGAGCCCAGGAGTTCCAAACAATGCCGACGACTACATTGGAACCAAGGCTCGGGAGGCACCTCCATGGTGACATGCAAATCTTTATCAAGATCATGAACAGGCAAGATCAGATGAGGACCAGAAGATGGCGACCCTCGGAGGGATCCTAGCCGAGGAAATCCACAAGACCCCCGGCAAGACCCTTGCCGGGGACGACTGCAACGCCACGACAAGACCCTTGTCGGGCCCTCGGCAAGACCCTTGCCAAGGGCATCAGTGGGGCCACTGCCAGGCCCACACCAGCCAAGACTCCACCACCGTCCCCAAGCAGCTGCTAGCTCAACCAGCTGGGCAGGCACCTGCGTGGAGACGAGCGGCCTATACACCGACTCAGCATGCACCTGTGTGGCGGCATGCGACCCTTCATGAAGGCTCCACCATCGCGCCAGCCCAGCAGCCAACCAACATGGTGCCGTGATGCCTCATCAGCTCAGACGTGTGTCGAGGCCAGGCGAGGCGGCGACGGCTGGGACGTGCTTCCCTGGCATCCCTGATAAAGCAAGGGGGTACGTCGACAGCGCATTAAATGCGTTTGTCCGAGGGTCCCAGAGGGTAGGCTTATCGACTGTAGACCTTTCCACCTCTTGTGTGCCACTGTGGCAACCCCTTTTTCCTATAAAAGAAGGCCCGAGGCGACCAGGAGAGGGATTCGAATCTTTTGGGCAAAGTTGCACCCCGTAGCTAGCTCAAGAACACAAGAACACTCTCAAATATATCCACCAAAGCAGGACTGGGGTATTACGCATCTTCGCGGCCCGAACCTGGGTAAACAATCTGTGTGCTTCCTGTCAGACCCTCTCTTTGCAAAACCTTGTGCTCTCCAACCGTAGAAGGGATCCCAGTGACCCCATAGGTGTCGTTTCCACCGACACTACAATTCCGAAATCTTTATGTGATGTGCTTGGCCTTACCAATCGTGAAGAATGTTCTTTGAATTTGCGCTTGGCGGATTCCACTATTAAAAAGCCTATGCGAAGAATTAATGATGTTCTTATTCTTGAAACTAGTAATTATGTGCCCATAGACTTTATTGTTCTTGATATTGATTGCAATCCGTCTTGTCCAATTATTCTTGGCAGACCGTTTTTACGCACTACCGGTGTCGTGATTGATATGAAAGAAGGCAATATGAAGTTCCAATTTCCTTTGAGGAAGGGTACAAAACACTTTCCTAGAACAAGAATTAGGCCACCATATGAATCAATCATGAGGGCAGCTTATGGATCTCGAACCAAAGATGACAAAACTTAGATCCTTGCTTTATGCCTAGATAAGGGCGTAAAACTATAGCGCTTGTTGGGAGGCAGCCCAATGAATAAAATTTATTTTTGCTTTTTGCTTTCTGTTCTTGAGTGTTTATACAATTATGCTACTGTTATGATTGTGTTTTTTGTGTTTTAATTAGTGTTTGTGCCAAGTAAAGCCTTTAGGATCTTCTTGGGTGATAGTTCTTTGATCTTGCTGAAAACAGAAACTTTTGCGCTCAAGAAATTAATTTTCATTTTTAACCAGAGAGCAAGAAAATAAAATTCCTATTGCAGTATATCAATATACAAATTTCTCAGGTTGTCCTAATTTTTCAGAATTTTTGGAGTTACATAAATATTTGAAATAGTCAGATTGCTACAAACTATTCTGTTTTGACAGATTCTGTTTTCTTTGTGTTGTGTGCTTATATTGATGGCTCTATGGTTTTCTTTGATGAGTTTTTTCCATAGAAAAGTTGGAATACAGTAGATATAATGCAAGAACAAAATATGAATTGGTTTGATACAACACTTATAGTAATGATTTGTTATGCTTATACTAACGGATCTCACGAAGGTTTTGTTGAGTTTTGTGTGATTGAAGTTTTCAAGTTTTTGGTTATCTTATGATGGATGAAGGAATAAAGGATAGAAGAGCCTAAGCTTGGGGATGCCCCGGCATCCCAAGTTATTATCCAAAAATGAGCAACCAACTAAGCTTGGGGATGCCCCCGAGTGGCATCCCTTGTTTCTTCTAACGACCATCGGTATTTTACTTGAAGCTATATTTTTATTCGTCACATGATATGTGTTTTGCTTGGAGCGTATTGTGTGATATGAGTCTTTGCTTGTTTTATTTTGTGTTTTAAGTCTTGATCCCTTGCTGGACACACTTATTTGAGAGAGCCAAAATTATGTCATGACTTGTTAGAATTGTTCTCTATGCTTCACTTAAATTTTTATGAGCAATGGACTTGCTCTAGTGCTTCACTTATATCTTTTTGAGCACGGTGTGCTTAGTATTTTTTTAGAAATTCTCTCTTGCTTCACTTAGATTTATTTGAGATTTAGTAAAATTTTCAAGAAATTCTCTCTTGCTTCACTTAAATCAATTTGAGAGAAAGAAAAATTATGCTCATGATCTTCACTTATATTTGTTTGAGCTTATGAAAAGCAACACCTGAAAATTAGTCCTAAAGTGATAGATATCCAAGAAGGATATAATAAAAACTTTCATGAAGATCATTGGACAAAATAAACTTGATTCTTAGTAATAGTTTTGAGATATGATGATGTGATATGTGAGTCATCTTGATGAGTAATTATGCTTTAGTAAGAATATTGGTGTTAAGGTTTGTGATTCCCTATGCAAGTACGGAAGTCAATAGTCATGCAATGAAATTATATCCTACTCGTGGTTCATTATTCGGTGTTATTTATGCTTAATGCTTGCTTATGAGATTATCCGTTTCTTGGTTGGTCGCTTCCCAATCTTTTGCTAGCCTTCATTTTGTACCAAGTATGATCTCTACGTGTGCATCCAAAAACCTTTAAACCAGTTTTGCCACATGTGTCCACTATATCTACCTATATGCGGTAGTCTTTTGCCGTTCTAAGAAAATTTGCATGTGCCATCTCTCATTTTGAAAATAAACTTCTCTTTTGTGTGTTTGTTTCGCTCACAGAGCCATGAGGGGTGGCTAATATTTTCCATGCTAGATGTGTTATTCTCAAGATGAGTGTTTATTCACTTGTCATTGCACGAGAGTAAGGCAAAGGTATTAGGGGTGCCCAGTCCCGAAATGAAAAAAAATACTTTATGTGTCAAATAAGAAATTCCTTGGAAAGTGTTGGTATGGAGGGCAACCATGGATACGGCTAGCCATGGAAAGTGAAAGTATGGTGGAAAAAGGAATAAACTTTATTTTCTGTTTGGGAACCGCCTATGATGTCTCTAAGCATGGAAAGTATTGGGAACTCTAAGTCGTTTTCGTTGTTGGGATGGATACACCTCCCAAAATGTTTTTATCTCTAAGTTTTTTGCTTTGAGCTCTAGCACCTCTACAAATCCCTACTTCCCTCTGCGAAGGGCCTTTATTTTACTTTATGCAATTTTTATTTTGAATTTGAGTCTCCATCTTCTCTTACAAAAGCACCAACTAGGAGGCAATATGATAGTACTTAAGTATTGGGTGTAACTAATATGCGAGTGTGTTTCATGAATGGATCAATTTTTTAGCATGATGGGCTAGGGATAACTTATTTTAGCGTTGATATTTTGAAAGACATGGTTGCTTGTTGATATGCTTGAGTATTTAAATTATCATGTCAAAACTAGACTATTGCTTTGAACAATATAAAAGTCCAAATGTACATGATATAAATAAAAGAATATGATATGGCATGATAGGCAGCATTCCTCATCAAAAATTCTATTTATATCACTTCCCTACTCGAGGACGAGTAGGAGTTAATCTTGGGGATGCTGATACGTCTCCAATGTATCTATAATTTTTGCTTGTTCCATGTTGTTATATTATCAATCTTGGATGTTTTATATTCATTTTATAGTCACTTTATATCATTTTTGGTACTAGCCTATTGACATAGTGCCAAGTGCCAGTTGCTATTTTTTCCATGTTTTTTACATTGCAGAAAATCAATATGAAATGGAGTCCAAATGCCCCGAAACTTTACGGAGATTTTTTATGGGCCAGAAGGAACACAACGGGCCCTGGCTGTGCCTGGGGGTGCCCCGAGGGAGGCACAACCCACCAGGGCGCGCTAGGAGGCGCAGGCGCACCCTGGTGGGTTGTGCCCACCTCGGGTGCCCCCCGGACCGCCTCTTTGCTCTATAAATACCCCAATATTTCAAGAACCCTAGGGGAGTCGACGAAGTATTCATCCAGTCACCGCAGAGTCCAAAAACACCAGATCCAATCTAGACACCATCTCGGATGGGGTTCACCACCTCCATTGGTGCCTGAAAGTGCAACTATCCCTAGGTGGTTTTGGTAATTCATAACAACATATAGCTCATTGAGCTAATACTATTCCAAGATGATTATTTCAGGAAAGCTCAATGATTGGCATGGCATGGATGTGAAAGTGGAACCCTCAAAATGCTAAGGACAAAGGATTGGCTCAAGCTCAAAAGCTCAAGACTTTTCATTTTATATTTTAGTGATCCAAGATCACATTGAGTCTTTAGGAAAAGCCAATACTATCAAGGAGGGATGAGGTGTTGCTCAATGAGCCTCTTGCTTCATGTGCTTAGTGGTATGCTCCAAAACCCTCAACTACTTTCCATATCCACATATGACTTAAACCCTAAGCCAAACTCGGTCCTACCGATTCTTCCTATCTGGCGCCACCGAGTTTCACTTGTCATTAGCCACTGCCAAACCCTAGCAATTCGGTCCTACCGATAGGGATCTCGGTCTCACCGAGATGGGGTTGCAAACTCTCTGTTTCCCTTTCGTAACTTTTCGGTCCCACCGAAAGAGCGAATCGGTCCCACCGAGATTGCAATGTAAACTCAGTGTTTCCCCTTTGTAACTTTTTGGTCTCACCGAGTTCCACTCGGTCTCACCGAAAGAGCAAATCGGTCCCACCGAGTTTGCCTGGCAACCTCTCTGGTTAGCTAATTACCAAATTCGGTCTCACCGAGTTTGTGTAATCGGTCTCACCGAGATTACGTTATGCCCAAACCCTAACCACATCGGTCCTACCGAGTTGCATGTCAGTCCCACCGAAAATCACTAACGGTCACTAGGTTTACATTTTCGGTCCGACCGAGCTTATTGATTCGGTCCCACCGAGATTGGAAAACTGTGTAACGGTTGGATTTTGTGTGGAGGCTATATATACCCCTCCACCTTCTTCTCATTCGATGAAAGAGCCATCAGAACACACACACCATTCCAACTCATATGTTCTGAGAGAGAACCACCTACTCATGTGTTGAGACCAAGACATTCCATTCCTACCATATGAATCTTGATCTCTAGCCTTCCCAAGTTGCTTTCCACTCAAACCCTCTTTCCACCAAATCCAAATCCTATGAGAGAGAGTTGAGTGTTGGGTAGACTATCATTTGAAGCACAAGAGCAAGGAGTTCATTACCTACACACCATTTGTTACTTCTTGGAGAGTGGTGCCTCTTAGATTGGCTAGGTGTCACTTGGGAGCCTCCGACAAGATTGTGGAGTTGAACCAAGGAGTTTGTAAGGGCAAGTAGATCGCCTACTTCGTGAAGATCTACCGCTAGTGAGGCAAGTCCTGCGTGGGCGATGGCCATGGTGGGATAGGCAAGGTTGCTTCTTCGTGGACCCTTTGTGGGTGGTTGCTTCTTCGTGGACCCTTCGTGGGTGGAGCCATGTGTGAACTCGCGCAACCGTTACCCTTGGGTGGAGCCCTGTGTGGACTCGCGCAACCGTTACCCTTCGTGGGTTGAAGTCTCCATCAACGTGGATGTAGGATAGCACCACCTATCCGAACCACGGGAAAAACATCCATGTCTCCAATAGCGTTTGAATTCTCCAAACCCTTCCCTTTACATTCTTGCAAGTTGCATGCTTTACTTTCCGCTGCCTATATACTCTTTGCATGCTTGCTTGAATTATGTGATGATTGCTTGACTTGTCCTAAATTAGCTAAAATCTGCCAAGAACTAAAATTGGGAAAAGGTTAAGTTTTTATTTGGTCAAGTAGTCTAATCACCCCCCCCCCTCTAGACATACTTTCGATCCTACAAGTGGTATCAGAGCTTTGGTCTCCATTTGCTTGATCTCCATAGCTTTTGGTGGTCATAGCCTTGGTTTCACAACCTAGGAGAGTATGGCGTCTAGCGAGGGAAATTATCACCGTAGAGGTCCTTACTTTGATGGTACTAATTTTGCTAGTTGGAAGCATAAAATGAAAATGCATATTCTTGGTCATAACCCTGCCGTTTGGGCTATTGTGTGTGTTGGTTTGCAAGGTGACTTCTTTGATGGGAGAGAACCAAACCGTGAAGCTACCGCGGATGAGTTGAAGATGTTGCAATACAATGCTCAAGCTTGTGATATTCTCTTCAACGGATTGTGCCCCGAAGAATTCAACAAAATCAGCCGTCTTAAGAATGCAAAGGAAATTTGGGACACTTTGATTGATATGCATGAAGGTACCGACTCCGTCAAGGAATCCAAGTTGGATGTGCTTCAAAGCCAACTTGACAAGTTCAAGATGAAGGATGGTGAAGGTGTCGCCGAAATGTACTCTAGGCTTGCTCTCATCACAAATGAGATTGCCGGCTTAGGAAGTGAAGAGATGACCGATAAATTCATCATCAAGAAGATTCTAAGAGCCTTGGATGGAAAATATGATACCGTGTGCACATTGATCCAAATGATGCCCAATTACAAAGATCTCAAGCCAACGGAAGTGATTGGAAGAATTGTTGCTCATGAGATGTCACTTAAGGATAAAGAGGAACTTCACAACAAATCAAGTGGTGCCTATAAAGCCTCATGTGAAGCCCCTACATCATCAAGTGAGAAACAAGACTTCAATGAAGAATTGAGCTTAATGGTGAAGAACTTCAACAAGTTCTACAAGAGTAGAAGCAAAGATAGAAGCTTCAAGTCAAGGTCCTACAATGAAAAAAGATCTTCTAGTCGAGAGCGAAACTGCTACAATTGTGGAAGACCCGGACACTATTCCAATGAGTGCACGGCTCCCTACAAAAGAAGAGAAGATTCTCCAAAAATAAGAAGCAAAGAATCACCACCAAGAGAGAGAAGGAGTAGAGATGATCGTTATGAATGAAGATACTCACGGAGAAGGAAGGATTCTGAAAGGAAGGAAAAATCATCAAGGAGCTACACAAGACGAAGACATCAAGCTCATGTTGGTGAATGGGTATCCGGCTCCGACTCCGACAGCCACTCCGAGAGAAGTTATTACTCCGGCTCCGAAGATACTCAAGATGAAGGTGTTGCCGGTCTAGCACTTGTGTCAACCAACTCCTACGACATATTTGACTCACCAAATGAGGGAATTGGAAGATGCTTCATGGCCAAAGGTCCTAAGGTAACACACCCCGAGTATGTTGATTTCAATAGTGATGAAGATGACTTGTTAGGTGCTGATTTGCTTGTTGACAACTCTAGTGATGAATACTATGATGAAATGTCAATTAAACATGCTAATCAAGATAAAACGAATGACAATGATAAGGAGAATATTGAGGCTCTAACTAAAGAACTAAAAACTCTTAAGTTAGCTCATGACACTATCTTCGAAGATCATCGAGAAATTTTAAGAGCTCATGAGAAGTTACGCTTTGAAAAGCTCAATCTTGAGCAAGAGCATGAGTTCTTAAAAGCAATCAATGATGATCTTCGCAAGAAAAGTTCTTCTTACATTGCCAAGCGTTTACTCTTATCCACTTACATGCCTCAAGTCAAGTCTAACAAGAAAGATTCTTCCTCTAGTAGTAACAATGATCATGCTAAATCCAATATTGTTGCTTCTAGTAGTTCTCTTGATTCCACTAATGATTCTCTTAGCCAAGTTACACTTGAGCAAGAAAATAGCTTATTGAAGGGAATTATAGAGAAAGGAGTGTACAAAAGCCTTGCCGGGAGTAAGCAATTCAAGGAAATTGTGCGCGAGCAAGGAATGCACCGGAGGAATCAAGGTGTTGGTTTTGAACGAAAGTTCAATGCCAATGGAGTTGAGTGGGAAGAAGATCAATACCCCAAGACAAAGTTTGTCCCTCAACAAGAGAAGTATACTTCTTTCAAGGGGACACAAGCTCAAGATGATCTTCCACCACAAGACTACAAGCAAAAAGGCAAGGACAAGCTTCAAGAGGAAATCGATGCATTTGAAGAAGCTCCAAAGACCTTAGTCAAGTGGATTCCCAAGACTACTTCAAGTTCCACTTCATCAAGTACGACTACAACTCCAAGGATTCCCATCAAGATGGTGTGGATCCAAAAGAAGAAGAACTAGAGAGTTCTTGAGGGTGACTCCGCCAACATACTTCACTCTTATCATTTTGGCAAGAACAAGTGCAATCAACTTCCACATCTTGCACTAGTTCAAGGAGTCACAAACCCTCTTGTTGGTAAGACAAGGGACAAGGTGACCTAAAAGTTTTCATGGACATCATCTTTTGTGTGCATCACTCTATGTCTATGGATATCCTTGCTTGTTCCTTGTGGGACTAACCCATGTAGGTATTGAAAGTGCAATTCACTCAAATGGATAGCTCCAAGAGATCTACATCAACATTGAGCATCCACATCTTCAATATCTACATGAAGTCATCATCGACAAAACCCAAGGTTAGTTCATCCCTCTTAGGGGGGATATCACATCTAGGGGGAGCTTTACTCTAAGACTTGAGCTAAAGCAACACTAAAGATGTGAACAAAACAATGCTTTATGTAAAAGTGGTAACCCCACTTGAGCTTAAACGATGAGTATGACCTATGATCAAGTGCTCTCACTTGACTTCTAAGTCAATATACTCATATATAGATGACCTAGTCATCGCAAATTGCTTGATAGATACTAGAATTGGTTGTGCATGCCTTGTCACATATTTCATTTGCCATCTTATTGTGTGAGCATGCTGGTTGCACATTTTACTCATTCGAGGACATCCACTTGTTGTTTTGATTGTTTGGTTTTATCTTCTTTTGCCAAGTGGATGGACAAGAATGCCTAAGAACCTCCTCTAGCTATCTATGCTCTTCTCGTCTCAAACTCTATTCATGCTGCATCACAAAATTTGATCAAGTCAGATTCGAACCACTCTGTGTGAGGAGCGCTCGGAGTCCCCGATTCGTCATAGACTTAAACTTCCAAAACCTCTTTATGATTCTCGGTCTGACCGATACTCCACTTTCGGTCCTACCGACATCATTAAGTTGATCTAGGTTTTCGATCTCGGTGCAACTGATTTGAACCTTTCGGTCACACCGAGTTTCAGTAACTGCACACAGTTATGAATCTCGGTGCCACCGAGTTGTTCCACTCGGTCACACCGACAGGGTCGGGCTATATATAGTCACGAGCAAAATTTGGAAATTTCTCTGAACCCCTTCGCCCGCGCGATAGCCTGCTCTGCCCTTGTGGTCTCCGGATCGTCTTCTCGTCGCCAGCAGCCTCCAGTTGCTGGTCTCCATCGCTGACAACGGAAATTTTGCCCCGCCGTTGCTGCCGTAGCAAGTCTCCGCCGAACTAGGGTATGGACTTGATCACAGTGCTATTCCCCGTCCAATTCCTAGCACATTGTGTTCTTCATGATTCTTGCCACGATTGAAACACTCCTATCCAGTCAAAACGCCCGTAGATTAGGTTTGATTTGAAAATTTTAGGGTTAGGTTTCCACCGAAACCATCTCGGACCCACCGAGTTGAAAAACTCGGTCCCACCGATTTGGCTCTTGCCATTGCACAAGTGAGACTCGGTCTGACCGAGAATTACTTATCGGTGTGACCGATTTTTGAACTCAGTGAAACCCTAGCAGTCTCGGTGCCACCGAACTGTGACTCGGTCCTACTGAGTTCACTAGTTTAGGTTCCAAAACTACTTCGGTATCACCGAGTTTGAAAATCGGTAGATCCGAGATGATTTCAGTGGGAAACTAAAACTAAGTTTTTGGATCATTCTTTTGCAAAAATACTCTGCATTTTGTGATGCTCATCTTTTCTATCTCATCTATAATCTATTCACAGGGTCAGCAGTCAGTTTGCAGCATGTCTAATCAAAGTGATAGCCAAAATATGTCAGAGTAGCAAGTGGTGATGAGTGAGGGCACTAGTCCCTCCAGTTCATCTGATGAAGGCAGCAGGAGCACTCCTAGCAATTTTCCAAAGGCTGCCACGAGACAAAGGAAGAAGAGGACTTCAGATTCCGAAGATGAGGACTATGTGGCAGAGGAAGAGGCCACTTCCAAGAGAATTGAGCCAGCTCAAGGCACTAAGCCAGGTCTGAAAATCAAAAGGCCAGCAGGCAGGCAGCCCATGTCAAAGGCAAGAGCCTCAACTGAGAAGCCCACTCCCCAAGAGCCAGTTGCAGCTGAGGGCAAGAAAAGAAAGGAGAGGGTGAAGAAGACTGTGGCTAGAGTGCTTGGAAAAGCTTCCATCATGGAAGAAGAAGAGGAAGAAGAGGTAGCTGCACCAGCACCCAAGGCACCCAAGCTGATGGGTGATGCCATAAGGTCAGGGGCTACTACATCTAAGCCCAAAGCTGCCTCCAAGCCAAAACCTAAGAGAAATACAAGGAGCATTCCTGCAGCTGAGAAGAACAAGGCCCCAGTGCCTGAGACTGTTGCTGAGGATGAGGAGGAGAATGTCCTGAGAAAGCTAAAGCCCAAGATCCCAGACCACAACGATGCTCATCCTATGGCTGAGGATATGAAGCTCAGGAGAGATTCAGGGCTGAGGAAATGGAGAGAAGCATACCCGTATGCTTCAAGGAGAAGGACTGTCGTGGACTACAGGTTTCACACCAAGGAGCGGCAGGATTTCTATGAGACTGTTTTGCTAGATAACAAGCCAATTGTCTGTGACATGAGATGGGTTGACTGGACCTACATGAGGGAGAAGGAGGAACACTACCCAGGAGTATATGACAGCTTTCATGCTTGTGGAGTAGCTGAATTTGTTGGGCAGAAGCTCACAAAGTGGAATGAGGAACTTATCATGCAGTTCTACTTCACGGCACACTTTTATCCAGATGGGAGGATCACATGGATGTCTGAGGGTACAAGGTACCAATCCACAGTGGCTGAGTGGGCACAGATCATTAATGCCCCAGAGGAGCAAGATGATGACTTGGATATCTATGCCAAGAAGAAGATGGACCATAACTCCATGTCCAATATGTACAAGGAAATTCCCAATGAAGCTCTTGACACCTTCAAGTTTGGATATGTGCATTACCTTCTGTCAGGGCTCCCGACAATCAATTGGATACTAAGGCACACCTTATTGCCTAAGTCTGGAGATCACAAGATGATCAGAGGCCATGCTATCAACTTGCTACATGTGTTTGATGTGCCTCAGAAGTTTAAGGTGATGAGCCTCATAGTGGAAACTATCAAGAGGATGCAGCAGATCAAAAGAGGAGCTGCGGATATGCCCCTCAGATTCAGGAGCTCATCAACTCCAAGATGGGCACGGGCATATATCTATTGGATAAGGAACACCTGCCCATCCGTCCAGATTTTGAGGACAATCAAGTTGTCATGACTGAGAACGAGCCATCATCTGCCCAAGCATTTGCAAAGAAGGAGAAGGCGAGGAAGGAGAAAGCTGCCAAGATGCCTACCCAAGAGGAGGCATCTGAATACTTCTTGAAGACCAAACAAGAGCAGCTTGGTTACTTGATTGCATCCACGCTGAGGATTGAGCAAAGTCTAGCCACCCTCACTCAGAATCAGCAGAGCCTAGAGAGAATCATGGAACAGAAGTTCTATGACTTGGATGTCAAGGTAACGGAAGTTCAGTCTGCAGTGGAGCAGCTCCAGGAGGACATGCAGGAGAGGAGAGGCAGGACTACCACTCTTACCTTTGCCAGAGTGCCACGAGGCCCGAGGTCATCTGCCGTGCCAGTTGCTGACACAAGAGCCACCACCTCAGCACCCGCTCCAGCATCTACTTCAGCTCCAACTCCAGCGACTACTTCAGCATCTACAGAAGCCTTCGTCCTTGGAGTGATCCGGACTCCACCACCACCTGAAGATCAAGCCTGAGCGTCAATCTAGTGCTATGCATTTTCTAGGAACTTTTTGGTAACTTGTTGCCAAAGGGGGAGAAGATGTATAGATCATAGGCTTCGAGAGAGAGAGTGTTGCTTTTCTCTCTTGCTTTATTTGGTGGTTTTTCGAACTTGTTTGCTTTTGAGTGCCTGAGATACTACGTCATTATTTGTGAGACATTGATGATCATGTGTTTGATCATAAGCTACACTTAATGTTTGCTTAATATTATCATCTTATCTATCTTGTGTGATCATTCACTTTTCTTGGTGATGAGTGCATGTATTTCATTCTTATAATTTTAAGCGCTCCACCAAGATGTATGTGACATGGAAGAGTAACCCATGACTCTAACTCTTTGTGCATTTGCATTCCAAAGCAAATTTTAAATATGCACAAATTTAGGGGGAACTCTTACTTATCACATACTTCTCAAAGTGACGATATGTTTCATGCTTATTATCATTTGTCGAAGCTTTGATCTATATGTTGTCATCAATTACCAAAAAGGGGGAGATTGAAAGTGCAACTATCCCAACGTGGTTTTGGTAATTCATAAAAACATATAGCTCATTGAGCTAATACTATTCCAAGATGATTATTTCAGGAAAGCTCAATGATTCGCATGGCATGGATGTGAAAGTGGAACCCTCAAAATGCTAAGGACAAAGGATTGGCTCAAGCTCAAAAGCTCAAGACTCATCATTTTATATTTTAGTGATCCAAGATCACATTGAGTCTTTAGGAAAAGCCAATACTATCAAGGAGGGATGAGGTGTTGCTTAATGAGCCTCTTGCTTCATGTGCTTAGTGATATGCTCCAAAACCCTCAACTACTTTCCCATATCCACATATGACTTAAACCCTAAGCCAAACTCGGTCCTACCGATTCTTCCTATCCGGCGCCACCGAGTTTCACTTGTCATTAGCCACTGCCAAACTCTAGCAATTCGGTCCTACCGATAGGGATCTCGGTCTCACCGAGATGGGGTTGCAAACTCTCTGTTTCCCTTTCGTAACTTTTCGGTCCCACCGAAAGAGCGAATCGGTCCCACCGAGATTGCAATGTAAACTCAGTGTTTCCCCTTTGTAACTTTTCAGTCTCACCGAGTTCCACTCGGTCTCACCGAAAGAGCAAATCGGTCCCACCGAGTTTGCCTGACCAACTCTCTGGTTAGCTAATTACCAAATTCGGTCTCACCGAGTTTGTGTAATCGGTCCCACCGAGATTACGTTATGCCCAAACCCTAACCACATCGGTCCTACCGAGTTGCATGTCAGTCCCACCGAAAATCACTAACGGTCACTAGGTTTACATTTTCGGTCCGACCGAGCTTATTGATTTGGTCCCACCGAGATTGGAAAACTGTGTAACGGTTGGATTTTGTGTGGAGGCTATATATACCCCTCCACCTTCTTCTCATTCGATGAGAGAGCCATCAGAACACACACACCATTCCAACTCATATGTTCTGAGAGAGAACCACCTACTCATGTGTTGAGACCAAGACATTCCATTCCTACCATATGAATCTTGATCTCTAGCCTTCCCAAGTTGCTTTCCACTCAAACCCTCTTTCCACCAAATCCAAATCCTATGAGAGAGAGTTGAGTGTTGGGGAGACTATCATTTGAAGCACAAGCGCAAGGAGTTCATTACCTACACACCATTTGTTACTTCTTGGAGAGTGGTGTCTCCTAGATTGGCTAGGTGTCACTTGGGAGCCTCCGACAAGATTGTGGAGTTGAACCAAGGAGTTTGTAAGGGCAAGGAGATCGCCTACTTCGTGAAGATCTACCGCTAGTGAGGCAAGTCCTGCGTGGGCGATGGCCATGGTGGGATAGGCAAGGTTGCTTCTTCGTGGACCCTTTGTGGGTGGTTGCTTCTTCGTGGACCCTTCGTGGGTGGAGCCCTGTGTGGACTCGCGCAACCGTTACCCTTGGGTGGAGCCCTGTGTGGACTCGCGCAACCGTTACCCTTCGTGGGTTGAAGTCTCCATCAACGTGGATGTAGGATAGCACCACCTATCCGAACCACGGGAAAAACATCCGTGTTTCCAATAGCGTTTGAATTCTCCAAACCCTTCCCTTTACATTCTTGCAAGTTGCATGCTTTACTTTCCGCTGCCTATATACTCTTTGCATGCTTGCTTGAATTATGTGATGATTGCTTGACTTGTCCTAAATTAGCTAAAATCTGCCAAGAACTAAAATTGGGAAAAGGTTAAGTTTTTATTTGGTCAAGTAGTCTATTCACCCCCCCCCCCCTCTAGACATACTTTTGATCCTACAGTGCCTCTCGGATGATGTGTGAGTAGTTGTTTGTAGAGATTCGGGTCCATAGTTAGTAGCTAGATGGCTTACTCTCTCTCGCTGAATTCTCAATACAATGGTCTCTTGGAGATCCATATGATGTAACTCTTTTGCGGTGTGTTTGTTGGGATCGATGAACTTTGAGTTCATGATCACATCTATCTTTTTATATCCATGAAAGTATTTGAGTTTCTTTGATCTCTTTTATGCATGATCTCTTATAGCCTCGTATTTCTTCTCCGGTATTTGGGTTTTGTTTGACCAACTTGATCTATTTATCTTGCAACGAGAAGAGGTGCTTTGTAGTGGGTTCGATCTTACGGTGCTTGATCCTAGTGACAGAAAGGGAACCGACACGTATGTATCGTTGCTACTAAGGATAAAACGATGGGGTCTATTGTCGGTGTCAAAACCGGCAGATCTCGGGTAGGGGCTCCCAAACTGTTTGTCTGAGGTTGATGGTAACAGGAGACAAGGGACACAATGTTTTACCCAGGTTCGGGCCCTCTCGATGGTGGTAATACCCTACGTCTTGCTTGATTAATATTGATGAGTATGGGGGTTACTAGAGTTGATCTACCATGAGATCGTAATGGCTAAAACCCTAGAAGTCTATCCTATATGATTATGATTGCCTCTACGGACTAAACCCTCCAGTTTATATAGACACCGGAGGGGACTAGGGTTGTACAAAGTTGGTTACATAGAAAGGAAATAGTACATCTGGCCGCCTAGCTTGCCTTTCACGCAAAGGAGAGTCCTATCCGGACACGGTAGAAAGTCTTCTATCTTGTATCTTCATGGCCCAATAGTCCATCCCACGTCACATAGGTCGAACGCCCGAGGACCCCTTAATCCAGGACTCCCTCAGTAGACCCTGAACCAGGCTTCAATGACGAGGTGTCCAGCGCGCAGATTGTCTTCGACATTGCAAGGCGGGTTCCTTCTCAGATCACTTCAAAGTATCTGACTTAAAGAGATGTATTCGGCTCTCCATTTAATGTCGCATCCATCGACTTTTGTGCCTCCACACCTTCTGTTCCACGTGTCGAGTGAATACGAGAGGTCGGGGTATTTTTGCAAAACTCCCCTCAGGCCACATAAGAAAGGCCTCTATTTAAAGGGGTTGGATCTCAGATCCATTCCACACCCAGCGGAAAATCCTCAGAGTCTTGCCAGGGGAAACCATTCAACATGGCTAGTGTCCCTAGTTCCTCCTCCCACCCCCACGGCTCCGAGAAGGTGATTGGGAGAGATGCTCTGTATCCCATGAGTAGTTGGTTAAGCTCCAAACACAGGGATTCCTTCCCCCTGTGGATCTGGTCCCTGTTCGAGCGGGATTGACCTCCTTTACAGGCGAGGTCCCAGCGGAAAATTTCCCCAATCCAACTAGGGGGGAACGGGTGTGCTTCGTATCTTACTTGTTGAGAGGCGTCGGGTTTCCAATCCACCCTTTCCTCCGTGGACTCCTAGAGTATTACGGCCTCCAACTGCACAACCTCACACCGCCCTCTATCCTGTACATCGCAGGTTTTGTTGCCCTGTGCGAGCTTTTCCTGGGCTGTGAAGCCCACTTTGACTTGTGGAGGAAACTATTATGCCTCGTCCCTCGCAACCGAGAAGGGTCGATATTCGAGGTGGGCGGTGCCGAACTATGGAGCATAGCCGGGACCGGATACCTGTCCGGCACACTGAAGAAGGCGCCCCAAGAATGGCCCTTAGAATGGTTTTATATCGAGGACGTTGCTCTCCCCGACCCAGTTCGAATGGGCCTTCCCGGATTTTCAAATGCTACGCTGAAGAAATGTCGCAGCTGGCGCCCTCGGAGCCTCAAGGAGGAAGATAGTGCGGAAGTTCATCAATTGATGGGCAAGATAAAGATACTTGCCCAGTCCGGATTAACAATAATCGAGGTGATGGCGACTTCCATAGTGTGGGGGGTCCAGTCACTCCAATACCAAGGGCTTCCCATGTGGCACTATAATGGGGAGGATGATGCCTCACGCTGCAGTCGGAAAGGTCTGGACTCCCCCGCCGCTTTGGTCAAAATATTGGCCGAACTTTACAAAGGGGAGGAAGAGGAGTTCGCTCGTCTTAAATGCCGAGATAGGTTTTCCATGTACAATCCTCCGAGCTGGGTGAGATCTAATCCCACCACTTTACTCAATCTTCTCCCCGAATCACTTTTAGTGGACATTAACCCATCTACTTGTAACAGGAATGGCGGAAGATTGCCGAGGGGATCCATAATCCTGCCCCACAGCCAGAGGATCACAACCGGGATCTTGACCCCAGATTCGAAGAGGGTCCGTACATATTTGTGTAGCTCGAGAAGGGAGTATTCTACTAGGCGACCTATGATGGCACAGTTGTGCCAAACGTGGCCGACTATCCTGGCCTCCTTCCTGCCTCGCATGTAAGTAATCAAGAGATACCTTCTTCGAAAGAGCTTCCCTATTACACCTCACCCACCGCACTATTTCGTGTGCCAAAGGGGAGGCGCTCGACGCCACAACGCGCACCAGAAGCATCTTCAAGGAGAGTGGTGCCCACACCGAGCACATCTTTGAAGAGAAAGGCAAACGATAATACGGCAGAACCTTCATCAAAGAGGTAAGGCTTTCTTTTTAAAATATGCCTAATGGTCGCCACATCAAATCGTGACATCATCCGTCGCATTTTATCAGGAAAAGCATCCGCCGGACTATGTCCAGGGATCCTGCCGGTCGTGCCTCCACTAGTCGGGTTCCAGACCCTGCCCTAAGGACGGGGGCTGACACGGGAGTGGCGCCGGACTGTCCTTCCACAGAGGATTCGGACGATATGTCTGTCACGAACTCTGAAGTGGAGAGCGCCATGAATCATCATCGTCGGAGGGCTGCTCTCCATAACCCTGGCTTTTCAAAGGAGGCATTCAATGCCTTCAGCTCGGCCGATGCGTACATCCGAGCTGCTCGGGGTGGACTTGCCAGAGCCATAGACCAGCATCTAAAAGATATGCAGGTAAGTGTAGATTTGATAATCATATACCAGTAGCCCCTGAGACTTAAAGCAGTTGATACAACTGATTTAAGGATCATTGTATAATCAGGCACTTATGGAGAAGAATAGCCTGCTGTCTCAAGAGCTAGAAAAGTGTCGGACCCAGCTGACTATGGCTACCGCCGAATTGGAAAAATTCAAGGAGGCACTGCCTGGTAATGTATCCCCCTATCAGAAAAAGTATAATCATGTACCAGTAATATTAATACTGTTGTGTTTCCGCTGACAGAATCAGTAGAGCAACTGAGAGAGAAACTGAAGGTCGCCCAGGCTGGTGAATAAGAAGCCAAAAGGCAACATGCGGCAGGCGAACATGTGCTGACGCGGGTCAGGGAGGAAAAGAACAAGCTGCAGGATTCTAATACCCGGCTGGGCGAAGAACTAAAAGATGTTCAAGCTCAGCTAGCTGACGCCGTCAAGGAGAATAGGAGGCTACAAGGCGGCATATTCAGTATGCTTTTCAAACTTGCCTCCCTATAATCCGGTGAGGGTAGGAACTGACAGATTTATGTCTGTAGGTATGCTGACTGGCCGTCCCGAAGAGGAAATGTCCGGATCTCAAGGCGACCTGCTACAAGAGCTGTCCCAGATGCACGAGCGAGTTCGGCAAGCAATGCGGAGTGTTGCCAAGGCTTTATGGCCATCCGCCTCTCCTCCAGGAGGTATGGCGGAGCTCGTGGAGCTATTCAAAGGGGCACGGTGGCGTATTTGATTATGGAAGATATCAGCCTACCGAGAAGGTGCACGAGAGGCCTGGGCCATGGTGAAGACACGATACACAAAAGCTTGATCCAAATCATATGGCCCGGGTCGGACCTAAGGGGTCAGATGGAAAAGAAAGTCCAGTTGGTTTGGTATATGACCAAGTAAAGATAGCCGCCACATATTCCCAACAGGATTGTAAGCTAGACAGTCTGTTAGACGACATAGAGGAAGAAGTTTTTGAGTCTAAATGACTATGTACTTCAATTGACAAATTTGTCCCTAGCCAGATTGTAAAACGATTGTCATGGCAGACCTTTTCGCTTCGACCTCTGTACCCGAAGGCTCGGAGTGTCTCCGAATACCCACTCAGTAATATAAACTGGGGTATGTGTGGAAACCAGGTGTAGGGGTCATAGTTGCTCGAACAGACAAGTTGTATCCGGCTAGCTATGTTATATTACATTGTAATTGTAAGAAACATCTTCCAGGGAGAATAGTTCCGTTAAGGGTTCCTTTCCCTGGGCGAATATGCGTTAGTATGCATGTTCGAACTATGATTGAAAAAACGCAGTGTGAGTGACATCTGGGGGCTCATAGTGTAATCAGTGTAACAAGTCTTTAGTCCGCCGACCGAAAATTCCCTTAAGAACGCTAGCTTTCGGCTTCACCCAGTCTGAGGTACATGTCCGGATGACCTGGCAGTAAAAATCGTAGAGGTGCTCCCTTTATGCCCTAGCCGAACTAACGGGAACATAGGGCATAAACACAGGAGCCAGGCAACCCAGCTTGGCTAAAACGTAAGTCATAACGATGCATATAATGGCGAAGAAAAGGTACATATGCGGAAGAGGACACATATGTGTTGAGCTTGATGCTCGGAAAATAATAATAATAATAATAATAATAATAATAATAATAATAATAATAATAATAATAATAATAATAATAATAATAATAATAAGCTTCTGTAAAAGAAGCCCCCAGGTATTATGAATGTATACATTTAAGGATGTGCACATCATAGGTGTGCGGTTTTGACCGTACAAGAGCTAAAGAGCTAAAAAAGGTTAAAGAGAGAAAAAGGGAGATAATGGAAACAAAGGGAGAAGAATACGAACAAAGAGTCCGGCTCTAGGCGTAGAATCTTCGGAGTCTGGCCGCATTCCATGTGTTCGGCTCGAGGTGATTGTCTGATGCATCACGTAGGTGATACGCTCCTCCACTGAGAACTTCGTAAATGATGAAGGGACCCTCCCACTTGGGCTTGAATTTGTCCTTTTTCTTCTCTGGCAAGCGTAGAACAAGTTTGTCGGCATTTCTGGGAACGGGGATCCCCAGACTTGCCTGCCTGCGGCCCACAACGTGGATCCACCAGCGGCCCTGTACGGCCCATCTTCACCAGCAAACATTCAAGACCCTCGCGAGGGCCAAGCCTCGCGAGGCAGACGACACAAGACCTCCTCGGGGGCTGCCCCACTAGGCTGGCTCGCGAGGGGCGGAGAGATCAAGGCAAGGGACACCTCGCGAGGTTTCTATCACGCAAGCCATGACGACTGGAGACAGGCGGGCACCAGCACGCGCAGTGTCCTCGTTTCCTCTTTGGTGCTAAAGGGGCAAGCGCAGGCGAGGAGTCCCGAGGCATCAAGCAAAGGTTTCCATATCAGTGCAACAAGACCAAGACCAGTAGGATGGAGGTCACCGTGGAGCCCAAGACGGTGTCACCATCAGAGCCTTTGGTAGGCGAAGACTACTTTTGTCAGGATAACTTGTACTAGTTGTCTCCCTTCGAATTTGGCCATTGTGGGATCCCTTCCCGCTCAATATTTGGAAAAAGGACCAGGGCCTCTATAAATAGGACTAGCACCACCATAGAAAGGGGGACACTTCGGCTCATCTAGAGAGAGAGAGAGAGAGGATTCAGTTCATCCTCAACCACACAAGTTCGCCAAGCACAAGAACACCTCTCCTCTGGAGGCTATTCTTCCCTTGTAACTGTTCATCCTCAGCCCACGAGGCAATCCACCACACCACACTGGAGTAGGGTATTACACCACATCGGTGGCCCGAACCAGTATAAACTGTTGTGTCTCTTGTTCTTTGGGTTTGTCGAACTAGGCCGTGAGATCATGATGTGTGCGAGCTAGAGAGGGGGAGAGATCTTCATGCGCACCCCAATGTTCGAACCTCAAGGGTTTTTGCCGAAACCCAAAATCCAACATTCGGCGCGCCAGGTAGGAGTGCGCTTAAGCTTTCCCCTTCATCAATCCGCGCTTCGCCACTCCACCAAGTTCATGTTTGACGCTCGCTGGGCCCGCGCTGAGCGCCGGGCCGCTCTCGCCACCCGTGTCGCTCAGACAGCCCCTATCGGCGGGCCTCCCCATCGTTCTCCCTCACCCGCCGCCAACGCCGCTACCGGCCCAGCGGCAAACGAGTAGCAAGCCTCCTCACTGCACCCCTCCATGCGACGAGACGGCCGCACCGCCACCCCGTCGCTGACTCCGGCCGGCTCATCGTCTCACGCTGTCACGCACCCATGGACGCGGAGGCCACACTGCTCATGGGACGCGAGCTCCTGCATTACCGCCCGGTCGACGACCTCTACGAGGACTGGTTGGACCGCATCGCTGAGCTCGTCAGTGCAGCGGGGGGCTCTCCTGCACCATCCCTCTCGCTGCCTCGCCCACCCCCGGTTGCGGGCGACGTGGCTCACAGAGCGCCTCCGCCCCCTCCACATCAGGATGGCCTCCTCGCTCCAAGATGCGTGGTCCCGCGGCGTGATCCACCATGTTGTGTGCCTATGCATGAAGAAAGAAGCTGCCAAGAGGTCCCCCGTCCGCAAGAAAATGCTCCACCGCTCCCAGCACCACCACGTCAGGATTGCTTGTCATGGCAGGGCCATGCGCCACTTGTCGTGGCAGCGTAGGGACACAAGATCAAGCTCCGCCTCCACGATGGGCCCCGGTGGCCACGGCAGGCTGTCGCGCCTTCACTCCTGAGCTGCGTAGCGGCGTTTGGCCAGGCAAGTTCAAGCCGGATCTGCCTCCTCGCTACGACGACACCCCCGACCCTGTGGAGTTCTTATAGATGTACGAGCTGAGCATCGAGGCGGCCAACGGCGATGAAAAGGTCATGGCGAACTGGTTCCCCATGGCTCTCAAGGACGGCGCCCGCTCATGGCTCCTGAATCTGCCCCCGGGCTCGATCTCCTCCTCGAACCAGATGCGCGACAGCTTCATCGCCAACTTCCAGGGTACTCGTGACCGCCCCCCGGCTGCGGGTGACCTGCGCCGCATCAAGCAACAGTCAGGAGAGACCTTGCAAAAGTACATCCAGCGCTTCAACAGCATGCGCCTCAAGATCCCCAAGGTGACGGACAAGGCCATCATCTCAACGTTTTCCGATGGTGTCCGCGACATCAAGATGAAGGAGGAGCTCGCCATCCATGAGGAGCTATGCACGACTTTGGAACTATTCAACATAGCAACCAAGTGTGCAAGAGCTGAGGAGGGGCGCCTCTCCCTCCTCGAGCTCCCCGCTACGGATCCAGAGGAAAAGAAGGCCAAGGTCAAGGACGTGAAGCACAAAGGGTGGCCGTACTCACGGCAGAGCCAGACACAAAGCATGGTAGAGACCTTCCCGAGTCGTCCAAGGGCAGCCGTACGTTCTGCGCCTTCCACAAAGCCACAACACCAACGACTGTCAAGAGCTCAGGGCCATTCGAGATGGACGCTTCGGTCGACGCCCCGAGCGCAACAACCGGGGCTACGGTCGAGGAGGTGGACGAGGCGGCGGACGTTGGGACGACTGCAGGGCCCGCCAGGAGTGGCGCGACCAGCCTCGCGAGGACCGTCCTTAGGGCAACCCTGGTCTCCCTTCACTGCCGCCGCCACCAAGGAGAAACGACGACCACCAACAGGACGAAGGGGCTGGGGGCTTCCAGGAGCAGCGCGCCATCGCCTGCATCTTGGGTGGCGCTCAGGCCCCAGCTTCCCAGTGCATCTTCAAGCAGTTCTGTCGTGAGGTGAATGCAGCCCTCCCCAAGCTCGAGGCCATGCGCCCGCTCAGATGGTCCAAGTACGCCATCACCTTTAGCTTAGTGGACCAGCTCAAATGTGTGGCAACCGCCGGCGTCCTCCCGATGCTCTGTTCACCCGTCATCAGCAATGTCCAAGTCACCAAGACCTTCATCGACGGCGGTGCAGGGCTCAATATCCTATTCGTCGAGACGCTCTATGGCCTTCAAGTGCCATATGATCAGCTCCAGCCCATGAAGCCTTTCTCAAGAGTGACTGACGGCTCCACCACCCCGATAGGGCAAGTTCGTCTCCTTGTCACCTTCGGTCAGCGCGACAACTACCACACGTAGCCCGTCGACTTCGACATCGCCCACATCCGCCTGTCGTACAATGCCATCCTCAGGTACCTAGCACTAGCCAAATTCATGGCAGTCACCCACCATGGCTACAACATCCTCAAGATGCCGGGAAGCGGCGGAATCATCACAGTCCCCTACAAAGAAAGAGACGCGGTGTGCTCCCTCGAGTGCGCCTTCCAAGCTGCAGCAATCGAAGACCCTGATAGCACAGGTGTGCAGTACCCTCCTGAGGCCAACCCCAAGAAGAAGAAGCAGCTACTCCGCACTAGGCCTTAGGGGAGCGGCGCCTCCAGCGGCGCCACCTCAGGATTGGTGCCCGCGCCTGGCGCGCCTCCCTCCCTTGCACCACGTCCTCCTCGGGTAGGGCTCGGGAGCTCTCTTCTGGAGGGCCTCAGACCTGGCCAACATCACGAGGGAGGCGCTCGGGCACCACGTGGAGGCGTGCTTCGCGGCACGTTTCCCTCAAGAGGGCAACGGGCGAGGAGCGCCCGGCGCTCAGGAGTTCATCACCAAGGCCACTCAGGAGCTTCAGGAATCAAGGGAAATATGTGGCGACCGCTGCCCACCTGGTGCTGCTCCCCATCCAGGCGAGGGTGGTGAGCTACGCGTCTGCATCGACATCCCAGGGCTCAACAGGGCCGCATCTCAGGAGAGGTTCTGGCCTTCGCGTGCTGGACGGTGTGAGCGTCCACCTAACAACTACGTTCACATGCCATTCGGCCTGACGAGCGTGGAAGCCGCCTTCCAGCACAACCTGCGGAGCATCCTGGAAGGTCGGGAGGCCAGGCATCACGCAGTCCTGGCGGAGATGGAGACGGTCCTCAGGAGGCCACCTGAGCCTCCAGAGCCTCCCGAGGCTCTGGGTCTCAACGGCTCGTGAGGAGCAACTTCTTCGCCATGCATCTTCAGCTATCCCAACACTCCTTCGACAACCAAACCAGGTGACATTTTCCAAGTTTATTTAGCTGGGAGCGCCCCCTGGGCTCCATCATTCCTAGGCCGCGTGGGTCTGTCCCTGCGGCATGTATCCACTTGCATCTTTAGTTCACCCTGCTGGGGGCGCCCCTCGGGCTGCATCATCCCCAGGCCGCTTGGGTCCGACCCAGCAGCATCTGTCGTTCTAGCATTTACCTAAGCTAGTTTGCTTGCCATGCATAATCTATCTATGGTTATCACCTGCTTGATTGTCACCCACCATGGGAGCCGTGCGCCGATCGTCTTTCTTCAGGATCCTTCGCATAAGAAGGCTAGGCACGGCGTCTATGCTCGGGCCCGTCCCTACAACGTCGATAAATCCAACGGCTGAGCTCTGTCTGGCGGTCCAGCCCCATTCACGCCACCTCCTGGGGTCGTTGGTGCTTGGCCTTCTCGTGCGACAGCCTCAGGAAATTCATTCGGCACATGTTGTCTAACCATCTCGCAGGAACGCCAGAACCATCAAGAACCAAGACTAGGTGCAACCCGCCTTGAGGTAGGGCCTCGTGAGTCCCACGCTGGCTCACGAGTGCCCAGACACACCTCGTCTAGCCCTACCGTGCAAGCCACGTGTCAGGGCGGGGTTGTACACGCCCTGGGGGCTCTCCTTAGTAGGGAGTCCCCTCCCACGTGCCAGTGGAAGCAGCATGCTCCGTGCTGGCAGTCGACACTGCCGAGGAGCGGCTATGCCCGTGCAAGTGCGGAAGCACTATGCTCCGCGCTGGTGATAAACAACTAAGGGCGGCCTCATGGCCGTATCAACCTCAGGGAGCCTTCGAGCTTAGTGTCTGACCTCATCGCAACACTTCCCCTCGGGAGAGTCGCGCGAGGGGGCTGGGCATGGGGGTTGCGCTCGGGTCACGCGCCCTCCCAAGCGGAGCCAAGGTACGAAGGTCGTTTGCACGTCAAGGGGTCTACTGAGCATCGCGACTCAGGAGCCTAACTAATCACGTAGCCCCTCACTCCTTGGTCCGTCCTGGTGATCCAGACGGGCCAATGGCGGCTGAGGTATGCGCGGGGTCGGGCTCTACCGACGTAGAACACTAGGACTACTCCCAGATCTCCTTTCTATAGGCTATTTGCGCGTCAAGGGGGACTCCTGAGCATCGCGACTCAGGAGCCTAACTGACCACGTAGCCCCTCACTCCTTGGTCCGTCCTAGTGATCCGGACAGCCCAATGGCAGCTGAGGTATGCGTGGGGTCGGGCCCTGCCGATGTAGAACGTAAAGCAAATGGAAAGGAAATCACAGGATTTCAAAGCAAATATTTCAAGACATATTATTCTCATGAAACCAAACACGAGTTTAACGCCTCCACAAGGCATGGTGCATATTGCAGAAACTAAACAGGAAAGGAGCCGCCAGCAAGTCATCCCGTCACCCCTGGACACCACCGTCGCCTGCAAGGGATGCTTCTTCTTCAATGGCGTCGCCTTCACCTGTACCACCAGCCGGAGTTGCAGGATCGGTAGCACCGCCGGTCGGGGGCGCGGGAGCGAAGGCGCGGAACTTCTTTAGCAGGGCCTCCACCTGACCCTTCACGGTTGCAGGAGCGGGCGCGCAATGCTCGTCGTCCACAGGCTCTAGCACCTCGTCAAGGCGGGCTTCAGGATCACGGAGATGGAGGTGGCTGAAGACGTGCGTTAGCATGACTGAGGAAAGAACGCGGGCTTCTTCCTCTGCCATGGGGCCGATACCGCTCACGACATCCTCAAGCGCACCGACCAGATAAGGAAGCAGCTGGGTGGGGCCCTCGTCGCTGGCGGCCAGCGGCTCCTCCAAGCCCTTCTCGTAGAGTGACCGCAGCGCCGTCCGAGACCTCTCCTCGAGGAGCTTGAAGGCCGCGTGGTCCTCAACCAGGACCATCGCCTTGGTGTCAAGCTCGGCCTTCTCCGCCTTCAGCTTCTACTCCAGCTCCTCCAGCCGGCTGCGCTTCGCGGCCTGCGCCTTCGCCAACTGCTCCAGTTCGGCGTCGCAATCCTTGACGGCGTCCTCTCAGGCCTTCATCTTCTCCTCCTCCGTCTTGCGGCCTCGGGCTTCTTTCACGCGCTCCCTCCGCACGGTCTCCAGCTCGACTGGTAGCAGTCCTGGGCGGCCCCAGCATCCTTCAGCGCCACCTTGCGGGCGGCCACAGCTTGGGCGACGGCCTCCCTGTCCTTCTCAGAGTCCACAGCAGCCTGGCTCAGCATCGCCCGGACGGACACATCGGAGTAAAGCCAGCCAGAGCAGCTTCAGGCACCCGGCCACCAGGCAACGGGCGGTGCCTTGAAGATCTTCTCATAGCAGGGCCATCGCAGAAAGAGCACGCTCCAGGACGTCAGAAGAGGCGGAAGAACCCGGAGACAGCAATGCGGTAGAAGGAGGAGGAGGCGACGTCGTCACCATGGCCTAGGAGGCCAGAAGCTCCTGAGCTTCGGGGACCGCAGCGCCCGAGCCGGACGTTGGCACCTCCGGAGCCACCGGGGCCACGGGGGATGACTCCTACCGAGGATGCTCCACCAAGACTCGCGAGGATGATCGGCCTGGAGAAGCACGAGCGCCGTCGCTGCCCTTATCCATGGACAGAGGTGCGGCCGCAGGAGGCTATCTAGGCTTGAGCAGTACCACCTCGTCCTCCCTTCTCTTCTTCGCCGCGAGCGTCGGCTGATACGTCTCCGTCGTATCTACTTTTCCAAACATTCTTGCCCTTGTTTTGGACTCTAACTTGCATGATTTGAATGGAACTAACCTGGACTGACGCTGTTTTTAGCAGAATTGCCATGGTGTTATTTCAGAAATAAAAGTTCTCAGAATGACCTGAAAATCAACGGAGAATTATTTTGGAATATATAAAAAATACTGGAAGAAGAATCCACGTCAGGGGGGCCTCCACCTATCCACGACGGTGGGGGCGCGCCTGCCCCCTGGGTGCACCCCCCTACCTCGTGGGCCCCCAGACGCTCCACCGACCTCAACCTTGACTCCATATATTCACTTTCGGGGAGAAAAAACCAGAGAGAAGGATTCATCGCGTTTTACGATACGAAGCCGCCGCCAAGCCCTAAACTCCCTCGGGAGGGCTGATCTGGAGTCCGTTCGGGGCTCCGGAGAGGGGAATCCATCGCCATCGTCATCATCAACCTTCCTCCATCACCAATTTCATGATGCTCACCGTCGTGCGTGAGTAATTCCATCATAGGCTTGCTGGACGGTGATGGGTTGGATGAGATTTATCATGTAATCGAGTTAGTTTTGTTAGGGTTTGATCCCTAGTGTCCACTATGTTCTAAGATTGATGTTGCTATGACTTTGCTATGCCTAATGCTTGTCACTAGGGCCTGAGTGCCATGATTTCATATCTGAACCTATTATGTTTTCATCAATATATGAGAGTTCTTGATCCTATCTTGCAAGTCTATAGTCACCTACTATGTGTTACGATCCGGCAACCCCGAAGTGACAATAGTCGGGACCACTCCCGGTGATGACCGTAGTTTGAGGAGTTCATGTATTCACTATGTGTTAATGTTTTGGTCCGGTACTCTACTAAAAGGAGGCCTTAATATCCCTTAGTTTCCAATAGGACCCCACTGACATGGGAGGGTAGGACAAAAGATGTCATGCAAGTTCTTTTTCATAAGCACGTATGACTATATTCGGAATCCATGCCTACATTACATTGATGAACTGGAGCTAGTTCAGTGTCACCCTAGGCTATGAATCTTACATGATCGATCGCATCCGGCATAATTCTATATCATCGATCCATTGCCTACGAGCTTTTCATATATTGTTCTTCGCTTATTTACTTTTTCGTTGCTATTGTTATCATCACTATAAAACACAAAAATATTACTTTTGCTACCGTTACCTTTTACCACCATTACCACTACTATCATATTATTTTGCTACTAAATACTTTGTTGCAGATATTAAGTTATCCAGGTGTGGTTGAATTGACAACTCAACTGCTAATACTTGAGAATATTCTTTGGCTCCCCTTGTGTCGAATCAATAAGTTTGGGTTGAATAATCTACCCTCGAAAGCTGTTGCGATCCCCTATACTTATGGGTTATCAAGACTATTTTTTGGTGCCGTTGCCGGGGATCATAGCTCTATTATTTGAGTCACTTGGGATTTATATCTGCTTATCATTATGAAGAACTTGAAAGATCCAAGAACCAAGATTTATCCCTCAACTACGAGGGGAGGTAAGGAACTGCCATCTAGCTCTACACTTGATTCACCTTCTGTTTTGAGTAAGCTTGCGACACCTAAACCTGCTTCTGCTATTAATTCTGATATGTCGCATGTTATTGATGATGCCACTTCTGTTATGCATGATACTTATGATGAAACTACTTCTATGCTTGATACTACTAGATATGAATTACCTTTTGTTCCTGGAGGTTATGTTATGGATGAAGAAACTGCTAGAGACTTTCTTGCCTGCAATGATATAAGTGATCTTAAGAAACTATTAGCTAAGCTTAAACAAAAAACTTTGAATGCTAGAATGAAATATGATCCTGCTTATGCTACTTCACCTATCTTTGTTACTGATAAGGATTATGAATTCTCTGTCGACCCTGAGATAATTACTTTAGTTGAATCAGATCCTTTCTATGGCTACGAATCTGAAACTGTTATGGCACATCTTACTAAATTAAATGATATAGCTACCATGTTCACTAATGATGAGAAAACTCGCTACTATTATACCCTTAAATTATTTCCGTTCTCATTAAAGGGTGATGCTAAGATATGGCTTAATTCTCTTGATCATGGTTGTGTGCGTAGTCCCCAGGATATGATTTATTACTTCTCTGCTAAATATTTCCCCCCTCATAAGAAACAAGCTGCTTTAAGGGAAATATATAATTTTGTGCAAATTGAAGAAGAGAGTCTCCCACAAGCTTGGGGGAGGATTCTCCAATTACTTAATGCTTTGCCTGATCATCCTCTCAAGAAAAATGAGATACTTGATATCTTTCATAATGGACTAACTGATGCTTCCAGAGACCACCTGGATAGTTGTCCTGGTTGTGTTTTCAGGGAAAGAACTGTTGATGAAGCTGAAATTCTATTGAATAATATGTTGACTAATGAAAATAATTAGACACTTCCTGATCCAATCCCTAATCCAATTCCTGAACCAACTCCTGAGCCAACTCCGAAGAAAAGGGGTATTATATTTCTCAGTCCTAAAGATATGCAAGAGGCAAAGAAATCTATGAAAGAAAAAGGTATTAAAGTTGAAGATGTTAAGAATTTACCTCCTATTGAAGAAATACATGGTCTTAATCGACCGTCTGTTGAAGAAATACATGGTCTTGATAACCCGACACAGGTAGTAAAGGTAAATACTCTCTATAGATATGATAAAGCCGAAATCCCTCCTACTAAGTTTGCTAGCCAATGCTTAGATGAGTTTGATAACTTTATGGTTAAGCAAGAATATTTTAATGCTTATGTTCATAGACAATTGAAACATAATGCTTATATGATTGGACACTTGAGTGATTATATGGCTAATGTTAAAGGTGAACTAAAACTTATTAGTAAACATGCTTCTATGGTTTCCACTCAAGTAGAACAAGTACTTAAAGCTCGAAATGATTTGCTAATGAATTAAATAGTAAGAAAAACGATAATGTTGTTAGAGTTATGACTAGAGGTGGCAAAATAACTCGGGAACCTTTGTATCCTGAGGGCCATCCTAAGAGAATTGAGCAAGATTCTCAGAGAAATAATATTAATGCACCTAGTCCTTCTAAGAGGAAGAAAAAGAAAAATGATAGGACTTTGCATGCTTCTAGTGAACCTGTTGTAGACACACCTGAGAATCCCAATGATATTTCTATTTTTGATGCTGAAACACAATCTGGTAATGAGCATGAACCTAGTGATAATGTTAATAATGATGTTCATGCTGATGCTCAACCTAGCAATGACAATGGTGTAGAGATTGAACCTGTTGTTGATCTTGATAACCCACAATCAAAGAATCAACATTATGATAAGAGAGACTTTGTTGCTAGGAAGCACGGTAAAGAAAGAGAACCATGGGTTCAGAAACCCATGCCTTTTCCTCCTAAGCCATCCAAGAAAAAGGATGATGAGGATTTTGAGCGCTTTGCTGAAATGATTAGACCTATCTTTTTGCGTATGCGTTTGACTGATATGCTTAAAATGAATCCTTATGCTAAGTACATGAAAGATATTGTTACTAATAAAAGAAAGATACCGGAAGCTGAAATTTCCACCATGCTTGCTAATTATACTTTTAAGGGTGGAATTCCAAAGAAACTTGGAGATCCAGGAGTACCAACTATACCATGCTCCATTAAAAGAAACTATGTTAAAACTGCTTTATGTGATCTTGGAGCTGGTGTTAGTGTTATGCCTCTCTCTTTATATCGTAGACTTGATTTGAATAAGTTGACACCTATTGAAATATCTTTGCAAATGGCTGATAAATCAACTGTTATACCTGTCGGTATTTGTGAGGATGTGCCTGTTGTGGTTGCAAACGTTACTATTTTAACGGACTTTGTTATTCTTGATATTCCCGAGGATGATAGTATGTATATTATTCTTGTAAGACCCTTTTTGAATGTTACAGGGGCTGTTATTGATTGCACCAAAGGCAATCTCACTTTTCATGTTAATGGTAATGAGCATACGGTACACTTTTCGAGGAAACACCTCTAGTCCACAGTATCAATTCTATTGGAAAATTTTCAACTATTACTATTGGAGGTTTTGAATTTCCTCTTCCTGCTACCAAAAAGAAATATGATATTCTTATTGTTGGGGCATGCATATCCCCGTTGAGGTAACCTAGTGTCATTCGAAAATTCTCTGGTTCCATGTTATTTGGAATGAGTTTGTTAACAAGACCTGATCAACCTTATTAGTGGATTCCTTTTGATGAGCATGAGATGGATGAATTTAGAAAACACAACTCTCTATACCCTCTTTTACTTTCTGTTATTTATACTAAACAAAGCAAAAAATAGTATTTTTCTGTCTATTTTCTAAATTATCCATGCAATAAAAAATACCCCAAAAATAAAAGTTCTCCAGATGCCCTAAAATTTAAATATGATTTTTTTGGAATATTTGAGAATATCTAGCACTGAGAACACAGCAGGGGGAGCAAGCACCTGGCCACGAGGGTCCAGGGCGCGCCCACCCCCCTGGGCGCGCCCCCTACCTCGTGGGCCCACGGTGGCTCCCCTCCACTTATTCCAGCTACCACACACTCCTTCCTCCCAAAAACATCACTAGCCATCTCAAACCCGAGTCCAAGCTCATCTTGCTGCCATTTTCGATCTCCTTGCTTGAAGCTCCATTCACAAAACTGCTTTGGGGGATTGTTTTTTGGTATGTGACTCCTCCAATGGTCCAATTAGTTTTTGTTCTAGTGCTTTATTCATTGCAAAAATATTGCTGCTTAGGTGACCCTGTTCTTGAGCTTGCATGTCAAATTTATATGGTCAAAAGTAGTTTTAATGCATGATATATCCTCTAGGCGCTTGTGGGGGTAGTTGCTATCAATTTTATTGAGTTTGGTTCACTTTTATTTTGAAGTTACTAAAAATTTTGGAAATTTTTCAGAGGAAGAAATATGTTTAGGAAAATGTACCAACATGGTCCTTCAAGGAAGCAAGGACTCAGGCTCGCAATACGCGATGCCAATGATGAACCATCGAGGGAAGCTCGGTGATACATCTCCAATGTATCTATAATTTTTTATTGCTCCATGCTATTATATTATCTGTTTTGGATGTTTATGGTCTTTATTATACACTTTTATATTATTTTTGGGACTAACCTATTAACCGGAGGCCCAGCCCAAATTGTTGTTTTCTTGCCTATTTCAGTGTTTCGAAGAAAATGAATATCAAACAAAGTCCAAACGGAATGAAACCTTTGGGAGAGTTATTTTTGGAACGAAAACAATCCAGGAGACTTGGAGTATGCGTCAAGGAAACTTCGAGGTGGCCACGAGGCAGGGAGGCACGCCTGCCCCCCTGGGTGCGCCCCCACCCTCGTGGGCCCCTCGTGGCTCCCCTGACCGACTTCTTTCACATATATATATATATACCCTAAAAACATCGGGGAACAGAATAGATCGGGAGTTCCGCCGCCAGAAGCCTCCGTAGCCACTGAAAACCAATCTAGACCCGTTCCGGCACCCTGCCGGAGGGGGAATCCCTCTCCGGCGGCCATCTTCATCATCCCGGCGCTCTCCATGACGAGGAGGGTGTAGTTCACCCTCGGAGTTGAGGGTATGTACCAGTAGATATGTGTTTGATCTCTCTCTCTCTCTCATGTTCTTGAGGTGATTCGATCTTGATGTATCGCGAGCTTTGCTATTATAGTTGGATCTTATGATGTTTCTCCCCCTCTACTCTCTTGTGATGAATTGAGTTTTCCCTTTGAAGTTATCTTATCGGATTGAGTCTTTAAGGATTTGAGAACACTTGATGTATGTCTTGCATGTGCTTATCTGTGGTGACAATGGGATATCACGTGATCCACTTGATGTATGTTTTGGTGATCAACTTGCGAGTTCCGTGACCTTGTGAACTTATGCATAGGGGTTGGCACACGTTTTCGTCTTGACTCTCCGGTAGAAACTTTGGGGCACTCTTTGAAGTTCTTTGTGTTGGTTGAATAGATGAATCTGAGATTGTGTGATGCACATCGTATAATCATACCCATGCATACTTGAGGTGACATTGGAGTATCTAGGTGACATTAGGGTTTTGGTTGATTTGTGCTTAAGGTGTTATTCTAGTACAAACTCTATGATAGATTGAACAGAAAGAATAGCTTCATTTTATTTTACTACGGACTCTTGAATAGATCGATCAGAAAGGATAACTTTGAGGTGGTTTCGTACCCTACCATAATCTCTTCGTTTGTTCTCCGCTATTAGTGACTTTGGAGTGACTCTTTGTTGCATGTTGAGGGATTAGTTATATGATCCAATTATGCTATTATTGTTGAGGTAACTTGCACTAGTGAAAGTATGAACCCTAGGCCTTGTTTCAACGCATTGCAATACCATTTGTGCTCACTTTTATCATTAGTTACCATGCTGTTTTTATATTTTCAGATTACAAAAACCATTATCTACTATCCATATTGCACTTGTATCACCATCTCTTCGCCGAACTAGTGCACCTATACAATTTACCATTGTATTGGGTGTGTTGGGGACACAAGAGACTCTTTGTTATTTAGTTGCAGGGTTGTTTGAGAGAGACCATCTTCATCCTACGCCTCCCACGGATTGATAAACCTTAGGTCATCCACTTGAGGGAAATTTGCTACTGTCCTACAAACCTCTGCACTTGGAGGCCCAACAACGTCTACAAGAAGAAGGTTGTGTAGTAGACATCAAGCTCTTTTCTGGCGCCGTTGCTAGGGAGGTTAGCACTTGAAGGTATATCTTTAGATCTTGCCATCGAATCTTTTAGTTTCTTGTTTTATCAATAGTTTAATTTATAAAAGAAAATTACAAAAAAATGGAATTGAGTTAGCCTCATACACTTCATCTTTTTAATATTTTTCATGAGAATGATGGAAAGGAAAATTGTACTCAGGTGCTAGAATAAGAAGTCTATAAAATGTTTGGCACTAAATCTTTGAATGATGAGCATCATTGCAATTTGTTAGTATGAACTCCTTGAATATCCATAGTACTAATGATGATTGCACACTCTCGTAATTGGCCGTGTAGGGATTGACAACCCCTATTCGCGTTGGTTGCGAGGATTTATTTGTTTTGTGCAGGTACGAGGGACTGGCGTGTAGCCTCCTACTGGATTGATACCTTGGTTCTCAAAAACTGAGGGAAATACTTACGCTACTTTGTTGTATCATCCCTTCCTCTTCGGGGAAAACCAACGCAGTGCTCAAGAGGTAGCATGGGTGAACTGAAATTCTTCCTTCGTCTTCAAATCCGTCAGCAAAACAACGACACCTTCATATCTCAAGAGAAATACCTCAAAGATTGCCTGAAGAAGTTTGGAATGCAAACTGCAAGGGATACACGATGCCAATGCCAACCAAAAGTCATCTTGGACCCAACGACAATGGTAAAGAGTTCGATCAAAAGGTATACCGCTCCATGATTGGTTCTTTACTCTATTTATGTGCATCTAGGCCAGATATCATGCTTAGCGTTTGCATGTGTGCCCGATTCCAAGCGGCACCAAAGGAGTCGCATCACCTAGCTGTGAAGCGAATTCTTCGATATTTGGCTTACACCCCAACACTAGGATTATGGTATCCAAAGGGCTCAGAGTTTGATCTAGTTGGATTCTCATATGCTGATTATGCTGGTGAAAAGGTTGATCGCAAGTCTACATCAGGCACATGTCACTTTCTTGGACGATCACTTGTCTGTTGGTCTTCAAAGAAGCAGAACCGTGTGTCTCTCTCCACTGCTAAATCTGAATACATTGTTGCTGGATCTTTCTGCGCTCAGCTTCTACGGATGAAGCAAACTCTCAAGGACTATGGCATCCAACTAAAGCAAGTACCACTCTACTGCGACAATGAAAGTGCCATCAAGATTGCCAACAACCCAGTTCAGCACTCGAAGACAAAGCACATTGAAATTCATCATCACTTTCTCAGGGATCATGTCATGAAGGAAGATATTGATATCATTCACGTCAGCACTGAAGAGCAATTGGCAGATATCTGCACAAAGCCCTTGGATGAGAAAAGGTTTTGCAAGTTGCGGTGTGAGCTAAATATCTTAGAATCCTCGAATGTCCTGTAGTTGGACACACATCCTACGCTTATGCATGTGATGACTTAGATGTGCAACACACGAAGTACTGTATATCTTCAAACAATGAAGACATACACTCTAAGTGTGAATACATTAATGCAGAATTTGACTTCAGAGCGCCACGATAATTGTGCGTCATGTCTGGGTCTAATACTTCCTATACGGTGGGTAACGCCACCACCCAACTCTTGTTTGAAGTGTTTTTATTGACATCACATTTGCATAAGTCTTCGCATTTGCTTTGTCTCCAACACTGATTTGATGTCATGTTTATCTTCACAGTGTTGATTTGGTCTCATACTGATATACACACCTTTGTGTTCTGTCCTCTACAGCATTCACTTATAGCCATCTATCTTGCTTGAATCTTTTGATCTAAGTGAATGTGATCGGACCCTAACCCCCTCTATGCTTCTACCTCACATTCTATCTATCCAAATCATATGCATTCTATTGAAACTGACGATTGTCTTCTCTAAGACCTTGTCAGCAGAAGACATAGAGACAAAAATTGAATCTATTTTAATGCTATATCCTTATTGCCTGAAACCCGGAGAAGCCGGAACAACCACCCGACAATCCAGGCGTGCGTGGGAACATGGAACAACTTCCAATGTGTTGCATGCATGCCACGTGTCTTTCAGATGTGAACCGCCAGGGGCACCTGCGTAATGACGTGTGTCGTCCCTGTCCTTATAAATACACACCTCGCCACGGTCATTATCTCTTCTTCCACCTCCTCTCCTCGCACCAAAACCCTAGCGCCTCTGCTAGCTCACGACGACGCCGGAGATAAAGCGCTTAGCTGCCGTGACATCTTCGACGCCGTCCTCACGCCGGCCGCGGACCTCGTCCTCTCCGCTGCCACTGTAGGTCTCTTCCGCCACCAAGTTAGGGCACGGGAGATTGAACTGCTCGGCCTCCCTCTCAACTTCGTCTAGCAGTTCTTCGTCTGGTAATTAAATCTTACTTTTACTGCCCTTTTGATTCGTCAAATCCATCCACTTCAACTAGAAGTGGTTTCTAAGCTTGCAAATCTGGATCTATCTTGTTTTGCATCTCATATCATGCCAAGTATATTCACTTATGCTTCACTACTAGTTAGATTCCTCACTTGTACTTATTCTTGGATTTGTACAAATCTGAACCAACTCTCATCAAATAAGTGAATGTCTTTGCACTATGAGGTCAATGTCTTCAAACTGATTTATCTTCAAAATCTTCCAAGAATGCATATGACCTCTTCCCCTTCCCTCGCACCTCTAATGTTGTCACAGGTACATGTCTGTGGGGAATCCCTTGGTTCTCATAGTCTGCATTCGTTTGCAGAATGCTTACAGCGACACATCAATTCTCCTGAAGCTAGTTCCTGTTTGACCAGCAAACGGAAGCCATTCACAATCTTGAAGCCTTCAGCTTGAATACTATGGCCACTGAGAAATCAACTAGAAAGGGCGGCATGCAGCGCTGTGGGGATACAACCAAGGACCTACCACCAGATCTCTTTGAAATGTACAAGTCAGATCCTGAAGAAACCTATGGTGAGCGCAAGACCCAAATCCAATGGATTCGAAGATACTGGCCCAAAGAATGGTTCAAGTACAGATTTGTGACTGTTCAATACACTGAAAAGAACACTATCAAGCATCCATGGGGAGATATTCTGTACCGAAATCTGCAGCCCAAGTCCAAGCCCGAAGCTATTGCTCAAGGCTTCTATCATTGCATGGTCCGAGGACCACAACCTGAAAATGCCGACCCATCTAGTTTGCTATGGTGTCGCGATGACAATCACTTCAAGTGCAACTTTCAGTTTGCCAAAGAGTCTGCCAAGAAGAATAAGAAGCATTTTGGCCTCGACTTTAACCCTGGTCCATCTGCTCCAAGGGCTGATGGCACACGTGATGCCAATCCCAATGAAATCGGCCCCTTCTACAACCTCGAAGGCCTCATCACGCATATTGCAGTACAGGGGGCTATGGTGGACCACTCAGCTCACGACGCAGATTCTGAAGATGCGCCAGCCCCACCAAAGCAGAAGCAGAAGAAATCAAAGGCTTCAAAGCCCTCTGCTACACTGAAGGTTTCGCGTGCGAAGCCATTGGCCACTGCACCTCCTGAACCCAGTGTGCAATCTGAAGATCTTTCTCGTGTCTCCAAGAAGAAGGAGAAGCCCAAGAAGAAGCCCATGAAGATTTCTGGGCATGAACTAACTCCAGCTGTCGTTCTGAGGAACGAAGATGAAACCATTGATCTATCAAGCGACGAAGACTTATGTGATGATGCTCTTGAGCTTCTAATCAAGAGCAAGCAAGAGGCGGAGATCTTCAATGATCTGCCCCTCTTTGATGTGGATATTCTGAACAACTTCATTGATGAGTGGTTCAACGACCAGTGGACATCAGCGTCACCTTCCACGGAGCCATTGCAAATGAGTTGGCCTTGGCTCAGAAGATCATCGAGCTGAAGAACAAAATTGATTTTGAGAAGGCATAGTTCAAGAAGCACATGGCAAAGCTCAGTGTGGCTAATGTTCAAAGTTCAAGCAGATGTTGCATAACCTCAAGGAGCAGTTTCACAAGAAATGCGAGGAAGCCAGAGGCTCAAGAGAGCGGATGAAATACTTCATAGAGAAATGTGTTCAAGGACACAATGAGGCTGAGAAGCGCAAGGCACTGGGGCATCCTGGCATCGATCCTAGAATGGCTGCCAAACAGAAGAAGAAGCCTGCTGCGGCACACACTGAAGCACCAAGGCAGGAAGCACCTAGCATTGTCTTCCCTGCCAGCATGACAGGCTCGAAGCCTAAGGCCCCCTCGGTAGCTTCAGAGCTAAAGAAAACTAGGGCAGCTGAAGCTGATGCCAGGAAGTGCAAGCACAAGGATGCCTCTGATGGTGCTCCATCAACCAAGAAGCCGAAGACAAAGTCTTCGTGGAAAGAGCATGCTGCTGCCACAGAGCCACTTGTTGTTGAGCCCATCTCAGTTGCACGTCCTGCCTCCTCCAACCAAGAGCGTCAACTTGTAGTTCACGAGCCTGCTACCACAGAGGCTCCTGAAGACAAAGAAGTACCAGTTGTTGACCCCATCACAGCTGAAGACATTGATCGTGAAGACAATGTAGAAGATGATGAAGTCCTTCCTCAGATCGAGCACCAACCGGTATCATCGCCTGTTCTCACGAACAGCAAACTCATCAACATTGGTTATCCTTTGACGCCAATTGCTCAGGATGCTTCATGGGCTGATCGCCTCCAACAAGACACCCCCATTCAAGATGAAACTCCCAGAACTCCAACCCCTCAAGTCACCACTCCAGTGCTTGACGACGACTACATGGTGCAGACCACTCCATCACCACAGGTGTCGCCCGCATTCCACAGGCTTCACAAAGGACCTAGGCCTTTGGTCACCATGTCGAGCATTCCAGAAGGAGAAGTGCAACAAAGCTTAGTCGCACGTGAAGTGTTTCCTGAAGCCACTCCTACTGTGAATGTCTCTGAGTCTGAAGCCAAAGCTGCTGAAGACATTCTGGCTGCATCAGCCGAAGACAATCAAGAACCAAGACAAGAAGAAGAAAGAGTTGCCACACCCCCTGTCACTCAAGAAGTCGTTCTCGAGGAGAACGTGTCAGTGCCCGACCCTCCTGCTACTGAAGAGGAGGTTGAAAACATTGAGGTGGCCACAACCAACACTACTGAAGCCAATGATGTTGTCATGGCTAACAATACTATGGTGCCTGAAGCTAATGATGCACCTGAAGCTAGTGTGCAACCTGGAGCCACAGTCAATGCTGAAGATGCAGTTCCACCCCCAAGGCCTCACACTGTTGAGCAGGCATTTGATGGCGGCCAAATTGTCACTGTCAAATGGCCTGTTCTGGTTCCTCCCACTGCTCCCGGACCACAATATGAATACCATGTGGAGCACAGGCCTCAGGTCCAGAAGCCAAAGCCCATACTGTCAAGGTTTCCCGGTGCTGCAACATTGCCAGGCTCGTTTAGTGTAAACAGCTTTAGGGCACACAACACATTCTTCAACAGTGCCAAGAACCCGTACTCGAAGCCAAAGATCTCATCTGATTGCTTCTGGAGCTTTCCACAGCGCAGTTATTACTCCTGCATCTTATAAAATCAAGAGCGGATCTTTCCTCACATGCGTCTGGATTGTGAAGCCATTGCTGGACTGCCCTGCTTGGAAGAAGCTCTAGACTGTTTCAGAGATGTTGGCCTTCTGCAGTTTTTCACTGACAAAGAGCATTGGAACGAAGAGCTTCTGCTGCAGTTCTATGCTACTCTTCACATTCGTGGCTACAACAGGGATCCGAAGACTTGGGTCCTTGAGTGGATGACAGGTCATGTGCACTGAGGGAGTCCTGGATTAGGGGGTGTTCGGGTAGCCGGACTATACCTTCAGCCGAACTCCAGGACTATGAAGATACAAGATTGAAGACTCCGTCCCGTGTCCGGATGGGACTTTCCTTGGCGTGGAAGGCAAGCTTGGCGATGCGGATATTCAAGATCTCCTACCGTTGTAACCGACTTTGTGTAACCCTAACCCTCTCCGGTGTCTATATAAACCGGAGGGTTTTAGTCCATAGGACAACTTCATCATACAACAATCATACCATAGGCTAGCTTCTAGGGTTTAGCCTCCTTGATCTCGTGGTAGATCTACTCTTGTACTACCCATATCATCAATATTAATCAAGCAGGATGTAGGGTTTTACCTCCATCAAGAGGGCCCGAACCTGGGTAAAACATTGTGTCCCTTGTCTCCTGTTACCATCCGGCCTAGACGCATAGTTCGGGACCCCCTACCCGAGATCCGCCGGTTTTGACACCGACATTATTGCTTTCATTGAGAGTTCCTCTGTGTCGTCGCTTTCAGGACCGATGGCTTCTTCGATCATCAACCACGATGCAGTCCAGGGTGAGACTTTTCTCCCCGGACAGATCTTCGTCTTCGGCGGCTTCGCACTGCGGGCCAACTCGCTTGGTCACCTTGAGCAGATCGAAAGTTACGCCCCTGGCCATCAGGTCAGGTTTGGAAGCCTAAACTACATGGCTGACATCCGCGGGGACTTGATCTTCGACGAATTCGAGCCACAGCCAAGTGTGCCGCACTGTCTCGATGGGCATGATATAGCTCTGCCGCCGAACAGCACCTTGGAGGCCGCACAAGCATCGGTTCCGACCATTGATTTGGAGCCCACTGCGCCAATCGAGGATCAGCGGTTGGACGCTGCCTCAGGGGCTGCGATCTCAGAGGCGATCGAGCCGAACTCCAGCCCCGCACTCCGCATGGCCCATGACTCCGAGGAGCCGGATTCCTCTCCGAACTCTGAGCCCCCCGCGCCCCTGTCGATCGAATACGATTGGGCGCCGATAATGGAGTTCACCGTCGCGGACATCTTTCAGCACTCGCCCTTCGGCGACATCCTGAATTCTCTAAAGTCTCTCTCTTTATCAGGAGAGCCCTGGCCGGACTACGGTCAGCAAGGTTGGGATACGGACGATGAAGAGATTCAAAACCCACCCACCACCCACTTTGTAGCCACTGTCGACGACTTAACCGACATGCTTGACTTCGACTCCGAAGACATCGACGGCATGGACGACGATGCAGGAGACGAACAAGAACCAGCACCTGTAGGGCATTGGAAGGCCACCTCGTCATATGACATATATACGGTGGACACTCCAAAGGATGGAGATGGCGATGGAACAGCGGTGGACAATACCTCTAAGAAACAGCCCAAGCGTCGGCGTCAGCGGCGCCGCTCTAAATCCCGCCAAAGCAAAAATGGTGATTCCGGCACGGGAGATAATACTACTCCGGATAGCGCCGAAGAACACCCCCTCCAGCAAAATTCGGCACAGGAGGACAGAGAAAGCCAGCCCTCACGAGAGGGTGGCGGACCAAGAGGTTGAGGATGATAAATATACGCCTCCCTCCGAAGACGAGGCAAGCCTCGACGATGACGAGTTCGTCGTGCCAGAGGATCTTGCCGAACAAGAGCGTTTTAAACGCAGGCTCATGGCCACAGCAAGCAGCCTCAAGAAAAAGCGGCAACAGCTTAGAGCTGATGAGGATTTGCTAGCTGACAGATGGACTGAAGTCCTTGCGGCCGAAGAGTATGAACTCGAACGCCCCTCCAAGAGTTACCCAAAGCGCAGGCTACTACCCCGACTAGAGGAGGAAGCACCTACATCACCAGCGCATGACATGGCCGACCGGCCACCTCGTGGCCGCGACAGAGAGGCCTCTTGGCCCTCCACTCAAGCCATGCCTCGGCACCACGTCAAGCATACTAAGGCATGGGAAAATGCGCCCGACCTACGCGACATCCTAGAGGACAAGGCAAAGCAAACAAGATCAATCTACGGATCGCGCAGGCGCCCCACGGCACGTGATGGTGATCGTCACTCCGGACGCAATGAATCCGGCCGGGCCGAACTCAACAGACAAAGCTCCTTCGAGCTGCGTCGTGATATAGCCCAATACAGAGGCGCCGCACAGCCACTGTGCTTCACAGATGAAGTAATGGATCATAAAATCCCTAAGGGCTTCAAACCCATAAACATCGAATCGTACGATGGCACAACAGATCCTGCGGTATGGATCGAGGATTATCTCCTTCACATCCACATGGCCCGCGGCGATGATCTACACGCCATCAAATACCTCCCACTCAAACTTAAGGGACCGGCCCGGCATTGGCTTAAGAGCTTGCCAGCAAACTCAATCAGTTCTTGGGAGGACCTGGAAGCCGCATTCCTTGACAACTTCCAGGGAACTTATGTGCGACCACCGGACGCCGATGACCTAAGCCACATAATTCAGCAGCCAGAAGAATCGGCCAGGCAATTCTGGACACGGTTCCTAACAAAGAAAAACTAGATAGTCGACTGTCCGGACGCAGAGGCCTTAGCAGCCTTCAAGCATAATATCCGTGACGAGTGCTGGCCCGGCACCTGGGACAGGAAAAGCCGAAATCTATGGCAGCCCTCACGACACTCATGACCCACTTTTGCGCAGGAGAAGACAGCTGGCTAGCTCGTAGTAACAACTTAACCAAGAACACTGGTAATTCGAATACCAAGGACAAAAGTGACAGGTCGCGTCGGAACAAACAAAAGCGCCGCGTTAACAGAGACAGCAACGAGGATACGGCAGTTAATGCCGGATTCCGAGGCTACAAATCCGGTAACGGAAACAGCCATTCAAAAGAAAAACTCAGGGCCCGTCCGGTTTGGACCGAATACTCGACCGCTTGTGCCAGATACATGGCACCCCTGAAAAGCCAGCCAATCACACCAACAGGGATTGTTGGGTGTTCAAGCAGGCAGGCAAGTTAAGAGCCGAAAACAAAGACAAGGGGCTGCATAGCGACGACGAGGAGGAGCCCGGGCCGCCGAACAACAGTGGACAGAAGGGATTTCCCCCGCAAGTGCGGACGGTGAACATGATATACGCAACCCACATCCCCAAGAGGGAGCGGAAGCGTGCATTACGGGACGTATATGCAATGGAGCCGGTCGCCCCAAAGTTCAACCCATGGTCCTCCTGCCCGATCACCTTTGATCGAAGGGACCACCCCACTAGCATCCGTCACGGCGGCTTCGCCACATTGGTTCTAGACCCAATCATTGATGGATTTCATCTCACAAGAGTCCTCATGGACGGCGGCAGCAGCCTGAACCTGCTTTACCAGGATACAGTGCGAAAGATGGGCATAGATCCCTCAAGGATCAAGCCCACCAAAACGACCTTTAAAGGCGTCATACCAGGTGTAGAAGCCAATTGTACAGGCTCAGTTACACTAGAAGTGGTCTTCGGATCTCCGGATAACTTCCGAAGCGAGGACTTAATCTTCGACATAGTCCCGTTCCGTAGTGGCTATCACACACTGCTCGGGCGAACCGCATTCACAAAATTCAACGCGGTACCACACTATGCATACCTCAAGCTCAAGATGCCAGGCCCTAGAGGAGTAATCACGGTCAATGGGAACACTGAACGCTCCCTCCGAACGGAGGAGCACACGGCAGCGCTTGCAGCAGAAGTACAAAGCAGCCTCTCTAGGCAGTTCTCCAGTTCGGCCTTCAAAAAGCCGGACACTGTCAAGCGCGCCCGGAGTACCCTACAACAAGACCGCCTGGCACGTTCCGAGCTAGCGTAGCAATGCGGCCCCAACCCTAGCCCTCACAATATAGCGAAACCAGCGCTTCGCGTACATAACTACGCTCTTGAAATACCATGGGCACAGGGGAAGGGGCACTATCACGGCATGCCCGAAATATGGCTTAAACCGCACCAGGGGCTGCCGGATTCCTTCTTTTTTTCTCTTACTCTCAGGACTCCATACTTCGGACGACCCGTTCGGCAATTCAACTGCCGCACAAACGATGCAAGATCCAGGGAAGCAGACAAGCCACGCCACATTATAGAACTCCCAGGTGGTCTCTATTGCGAGCAGTATACCTGTTTTTTAATACAATTCCGCGGCCTGCCCCTGGCCAGGACATGTTAAATAGTCCAATTTATTTTGCTTATCGCACTATTTGTATCGTTCCGCTTTCATAGCAGCCTTTCTATAGACAATGCATAGCTTTTTGTCTATTTTTTGCATTACCCTCTTTTTATATATATGTTTATTAATAACATGTTGCATCCGTACACTGTGGTACGACAAAATACACCAGGGGCTTCAGTACCCATCAATATGGCGTGAGAAGTCTGTCCACTTTCACAAGTGCGGCACATCGAACTTATAGCATTATATGCATCGGCTCCGAATCATGATTTGGGTCAATAGTTGGGTTTGACCGGCTCCTATGTTTTGGTGCCTTATGTTCCGCTATATTGGCTAAGGTAGCACTAGGAGAACCACTGTGATTGTGCCCCAGTTGAGCTGGGCCGAGCACCTCAGTGGAGAAAGCTAAAACTGACTGTCATGATGAGGCGAGAGACCGGTCGCTGTTCGAGAGGTTTTTCGAGTCCTTAAAGGCTTATGCCGCTTCGAGCGAGGAACCGGCTTTGTCCGGCCAAGGCGTGGATAGCGCTCCGAACTCGGTCTTCCAAATACTAGGGGCTTCGCCGAAATTTAAAATTATAGAGTTTTATGGCTAAGTGAGAGTGTTCAAGCATTATAGTCTGATTGCCTTGTTCGTTGTGCTGACCGCCTCCCTCGACGGACCCAATCATGGGAAAAAGAGCGCTCAGGTTTATCCCAAACACCCCAGCACTAGTGGCATGGGGGCAGAAGCCGACGACTGGCCATCTCTCAATTTTTTGATAAACGGCCGCACAGAAAGTAATATTTTAAATTCAAGCATTGCTTAGCGCATATGAACCAGTTTTCAGCGCACAGGATAACACGAGTGAGTTCATTCAAAAATTACATCCTTGGTACATTCATCCACCACAAATCGGGCACCAGCAAGAACATCCTCGTAATAGTTCTCGGGCTTGTGATGCTCCTTCCCCGGCGGCGGCCCGTCCTTCACAAGCTTCTCACCGTCCAGCTTACCCCAGTGCACCTTTGCACGGGCAAGGGCCCTACGGGCACCTTCGATACAGACGGAGCGCTTGATGACCTCGAGCCTTGGACAAGCCTCCACCAGCCACCGCACCAGTCCGAAGTAGCTCCCAGGCAGGGCCTCTCCAGGCCACAACCGAACTATGAAGCCCTTCAGGGCCTGTTCGGCCGCCTTGTGGAGCTCGACCAGCTGCTTCAGCTGGTCGCTCAAGGGCACATGGTGTCCGGCCTCAGCGTACTGAGACCAGAACACCTTCTCTGTCGAGCTACCTTCCTTGGCTCGGTAGAATGCGGCGGCATCGGATACGCTGCGGGGAAGATCTGCGAATGCCCCTGGAGAGCTCCGGATTCGGGTAAGTAACAAGTAGTTTACTTTTATATGTCTGCTTTGCATATAGAATGCCTTACCCGCCGCTATCTTTTTCACCGCATCCAATTCCTAGAGGGCCTTCTGGGCTTCGGCCTTGGCAGATTTGGCAGTTTTAAGGGCCACAGCAAGCTCGAACGCTCGCGTCTTCGAGTCGAGCTCCAAACTCTCATGTTTTTGCATGAGAACCTGAAGCTCTTGCCGCACCTCGCCGACCTACGCCTCAAATTTCTCCCACTTGGCGCGCTCCGTGGCCGCTTTCTTCTCGGCCTCGAACAGCGCCTGCTTGAGGGTCGCCACCTCAGTTGTGGCCCCTACAATAAGCAGTATACTCCTGTCATTTTTTGCAATTGCGCCTTCCTATAGGCATTTTTCTATAAGATATCTCTTACCTTCTTTCTCCTCGAGCTGCCGTTTGACAAGGCCGAGCTCTTGCTCGGTTCGCTCGAGGCCCTGCTTCAGGGCACCCACCTCCGTAGTCAGTGCGGCGGTGGCCAGCAGCAAAGCCTGCATACGTATATTGACTCCTTTTTAGTTAAACTCCTGCGATATTTAATAGATCCTCTATTCGGCTTTTCTTTCCGAACGCCAAACAGAGCATCAGGGGCTACTGTCTATACGGTAATATTTTTACATATTTTTACTTACCTCGAAGCCTGTTAGAAGGCTAGCACAAGCTTCAGTCAGTCCGCTTTTGGTGGATCGAACCTTCTGGACCACCGTACTCATGATGGCACGGTGCTCCTCGTCGATGGAGGCGCCCTTAAGCTCCTCCAGCAGATTGTCCGGTGCCTCCGATTGGACGGAGGACGCCGGCTCAGTAGGCTTGCTCCTCTTGGCAGGAGTTCGCCTACCGCGGTCCGGAACCGTTGATGATTCCGGCGCAGTGTCCGACTTAAAGCCGGACTTGGACCCCGGGGGGTCTTGTCCCCTTCACTCCTGGAGTCTGGGACGTCACCTCGCGGCTCCTCCTGGACCACCTCCTCTCGCCCCGAAGCTTGTCGCGACGCCACTTTGGCGTCATCCGCAGCACAGGGGGAAGCAGCGGGCAGAACTGAATTCACGTCCGATGAATCCAGGGAGCCGCTCGACGACTCGTCGAGCCCGTCCTTGGGCGGACTGCATGATTATATCCGACATTAGGGAAAGCTGTGCAACAAAAGGAATATCACGAGTTACTCTGGTATCCGAACACTTACAATCTCGCCGGACGCTTGGCCCTGTCCGGCCACTCCTCTTCGTCCTCGTCGGCGTCGGGGACGTAGTCCGGCGGAGGGGTTTTCCTCTTCTTGGACCCCTCGGCCTCCCCTACTGGGGCGGGCTTCCTCTTCTTTCCTCCCCCCGCTGGAGGGGAGAGGTTTCTTCTTCCTCCTCCTCGTCTTCACGGGAGGAGTACGTCTCAGACTCGTCGGACGACGAGTCCGACACCACCATATGCCGGGAACTCTTTCGAGTCCCCGTGGCCTTCTTCTTCTTGGCCTTCTTCTCCGGCACCACATAAGGTGCCGGAACCAGAAGCTTCTCTAGGAGAGCAGGGGCTGGGTCTTCGGGCAAGGGAGACGGACAGTTAATCTGTCCGGACTTCTCCCGCCAATCCTGTCAAAGGTAAGGGAGTTTAGATCCCGCATAGAGTCAAACTATGAAAAAACTTAACATCCTGTAAAAGATGGAAATATCTTACCTCACCAGCAGGAAGCTGCGAGCTGAATCCGCGGTCTTCGGAGGCGGATGTGGGAGCCTCGGCCTTTGGTTAGCCCCCTCCAGACATCTTCGTACGTCGTGTCGAAGAGCCTGCTCAGAGTTCGGTGTTGCGCCGGGTTGAACTCCCACAAATTGAAGTCCCGTTCTTGACACAGAAGGATCCGGCGGACAAGCATGACCTGGATTATGTTGACAAGCTTGAGCTGCTTGTTCACCAGGGACTGGATGCATTTTTGCAGTCCGGTCAACTCTTCTTCGTCGCCCCACGACAAGCTCGTCTCCTTCCAGGATGTGACCCGCGTAGGGGGTCCGGATCGGAATTCAGGGGCTGCGATCCACTTCGGATCGCGTGGCTCGGTGATGTAAAACCACCCTGACTGCCACCCCTTCAAGGTCTCCACAAAGGAGCCCTCGATCCATAGGACGTTGGCAATTTTGCCCGCCATGGCACCTCCGCACTCCGCCTGGTTGCCGCGCACCACCTTTGGCTTGACGTTGAAGGTCTTGAGCTAGAGGCCGAAATGGGGGCGAATGTAGAGGAAAGCCTCGCACACGATGATAAACACCGAGATATTGAGGATGAAGTTTGGGGCCAAATCGTGGAAATCTAGGCCATAGTAGAACATGAGCCCGCGGACAAATGGGTGGAGAGGAAAACCCAGTCCGCGGAGGAAGTGGGGAAGAAATACTACCCTCTCATGGGGCCTTGGGGTGGGGAGAAGCTGCCCCTCCTCAGGAAGCCGGTGCGCGATGTCTTTGGACAAGTATCCGGCCTTCCTTAACCTTTTGACATGGCCCTCCATGACGGAGGAGACCATCCACTTGCCTCCCGCTCCGGACATTGTTGGAGAGGGTTGAGGTAGGAAGTGCGGACTTGGGCGCTGGAGCTCGGGTGCGCAGAAGATGGGTAGGCAAAGGAGGAAGAAGGCATAGGTAAAAAGGTGGATCCTTATCCCCTTATATGGGCGGATGCGACTATGCGTCCCCACCAGCCTAGTAAAACTCGCTTGCCTCCCAAGCACTGTGATAAGTGGCGCGGTTGGGTTACCCACGTCCGTATTAACGAGAATCCCGTAAACAAAGGGGACACGATCTTTGCTTTGACAAGATGTGCCAAGGAAACCGCCTTGCAAAACACGCTGAGGTGGAGAAGTGAAAACAATTCGAATAAAGGCTTGGCCGTAGTGTGATGTCACGCTGCAGAATACGTCAGCAGATTAGATTTGTGTTAATATTATTCTCTCTATGGCAATACGTGGAAGCTTATTTTGCAGAGTCGAACACTACTCTTGGTGTTTACAAACTTTTATGAAGAATTTGGAGGAGGAACCCGCCTTGCAATGCCGAAGATAATTTGCACGCCGGACTCGTCGTCATTGAAGCCTGGTTCAGGGGCTACTGAGGGAGTCCTGGATTAGGGGGTGTTCGGGTAGCCGGACTATACCTTCAGCCGAACTCTAGGACTATGAAGATACAAGATTGAAGACTCTGTCCTGTGTCCGGATGGGACTTTCCTTGGCATGGAAGGCAAGCTTGGCGATGCGGATATTCAAGATCTCCAACCATTGTAACTGACTTTGTGTAACCCTAACCCTCTCTGGTGTCTATATAAACCAGAGGGTTTTAGTCCGTAGGACAACTTCATCATACAACAATCATACCATAGGCCAGCTTCTAGGGTTTAGCCTCCTTGATCTCGTGGTAGATCTACTCTTGTACTACCCATATCATCAATATTAATCAAGCAGGACGTAGGGTTTTACCTCCATCAAGAGGGCCCGAACCTGGGTAAAACATTGTGTCCCTTGTCTCCTGTTACCATCCAGCCTAGATGCACAGTTCGGGACCCCCTACCCGAGATCCGCCGGTTTTGACACCGACATGCACCATGAAGCCAAAGCTCAAGATATCATCGAGCTTACTTCCCTGCCCACTCCAGGTGAATACTATGAACCTGGTTGTCAGCTACACAGGAATGCATTGGAGAGCATCTTTCAGAAGCCTAAGCCAAACATGAGTCAGATGCTCAGCATGATGAAGCCACTGCCACAAGATGTTGAATATCCTAAGGAATTCTTTGTCGAAGACCTTGAGTATCTGCCCCGAACCATTTATCACATTGTAAGGCGAACTCTATGGCTCGTCAAAGGGCATTCTCCTGCAGCCAAGCTTGAAGGCACGATTAAGACATTGGTGTTCTATATTCTGAATGGCATCAATTTCAATGCTCAAGATTTCTTCATCAGGAAGCTTGCTGCATCTGGAATTGATCTATTTGGCCTAAAGTTTTATGCTCCATGGGTGATGCGCTTAATCAAGCTTCACTCTTCTATCAACTATCAGCCCTCTATGCGCAACCATCTTATCTTCTTGCCTGAGGTTGATATGTCTGTCGAAGCCATCTACCCTGAGCCTACCAAGGAGCCACTTTATCTTCATAATGATGATCGCCAAAGCTTCATGCAACCAATTGAGGGAGTCCTTGCTGCTACTCGTGTCTATCCTCTAGCTGGCAATACAAGTGCACCTCGTCATGCAACTACTGAAGCCACTGAAAGCACCATTGCTCAAAGAACTCGGAAGCGATCTCGTGTGCTCAATGACCGAGAGCTTCTCGTGGCCTTGCATCAGAAACAAGATAGGCACCATGACTGGCTAAAGCGTCAGATGTAGAGCATCTTGGTGGACGTCAATCACATCAGAAACTTGGCCACCAAGAACTCATTTGTTGCTCATGAAGCCTGTAGGAGGTCCTGGAAGAGTCTCACACTTCTCTGCTCTGAATACGATCTTCGCGCAGATGGCTTCACTAAGGGTTTGAAATTTGACTCCACTCCTCCTCACAATGCAAGCTGGCGTCGAAATCCATCTATTGAAGACTCCGAGTATTCATCTTCGGCTACAACTGTTGTTGCGAGAGTCGTTGAAGAAGAAGACGATGCCACTTCACCAGCCATGGCTTCACTGCGTCTCGACACTGCACCAGGCCCCTCTGCACCACCTAACTCCAACGTCGACCCTACACCTTCATCTACTCCTGATGGGAACAAGTAGATGCTCTATGTCTTCAAACCTTTTTGGTCCTTACTGACAAAAGGGGGAGAAGCATATGAGTTGATAGTCTTCAAGCGGGTCCATATGGGTGGTTGCTATTTTTTTGGCTAAGTGGTTACAACTCTAAACCTGGTTGTCAGCTACACAGGAATGCATTGGAGAGCATCTTTCAGAAGCCTAAGCCAAACATGAGTCAGATGCTCAGCATGATGAAGCCACTGCCACAAGATGTTGAATATCCTAAGGAATTCTTTGTCGAAGACCTTGAGTATCTGCCCCGAACCATTTATCACATTGTAAGGCGAACTCTATGGCCCGTCAAAGGGCATTCTCCTGCAGCCAAGCTTGAAGGCACGATGAAGACATTGGTGTTCTATATTCTGAATGGCATCAATTTCAATGCTCAAGATTTCTTCATCAGGAAGCTTGCTGCATCTGGAATTGATCTATTTGGCCTAAAGTTTTATGCTCCATGGGTGATGCACTTAATCAAGCTTCACTCTTCTATCAACTATCAGCCCTCTATGCGCAACCATCTTATCTTCTTGCCTGAGGTTGATATGTCTGTCGAAGCCATCTACCCTGAGCCTACCAAGGAGCCACTTTATCTTCATAATGATGATCGCCAAAGCTTCATGCAACCAATTGAGGGAGTCCTTGCTGCTACTTGTGTCTATCCTCTAGCTGGCAATACAAGTGCACCTCGTCATGCAACTACTGAAGCCACTGAAAGCACCATTGCTCAAAGAACTCGGAAGCGATCTCGTGTGCTCAATGACCGAGAGCTTCTCGTGGCCTTGCATCAGAAACAAGATAGGCACCATGACTGGCTAAAGCGTCAGATGCAGAGCATCTTGGTGGACGTCAATCACATCAGAAACTTGGCCACCAAGAACTCATTTGTTGCTCATGAAGCCTGTAGGAGGTCCTGGAAGAGTCTCACACTTCTCTGCTCTGAATACGATCTTCGCGCAGATGGCTTCACTAAGGGTTTGAAATTTGACTCCACTCCTCCTCACAATGCAAGCTGGCGTCGAAATCCATCTATTGAAGACTCCGAGTATTCATCTTCGGCTGCAACTGTTGTTGCGAGAGTCGTTGAAGAAGAAGACAATGCCACTTCACCAGCCATGGCTTCACTGCGTCTCGACACTGCACCAGGCCCCTCTGCACCACCTAACTCCAACGTCGACCCTACACCTTCATCTACTCCTGATGGGAACAAGTAGATGCTCTATGTCTTCAAACCTTTTTGGTCCTTACTGACAAAAGGGGGAGAAGCATATGAGTTGATAGTCTTCAAGCGGGTCCATATGGGTGGTTGCTATTTTTTTGGCTAAGTGGTTACAACTCTAAACCTGGTTGTCAGCTACACAGGAATGCATTGGAGAGCATCTTTCAGAAGCCTAAGCCAAACATGAGTCAGATGCTCAGCATGATGAAGCCACTGCCACAAGATGTTGAATATCCTAAGGAATTCTTTGTCGAAGACCTTGAGTATCTGCCCCGAACCATTTATCACATTGTAAGGCGAACTCTATGGCCCGTCAAAGGGCATTCTCCTGCAGCCAAGCTTGAAGGCACGATGAAGACATTGGTGTTCTATATTCTGAATGGCATCAATTTCAATGCTCAAGATTTCTTCATCAGGAAGCTTGCTGCATCTGGAATTGATCTATTTGGCCTAAAGTTTTATGCTCCATGGGTGATGCGCTTAATCAAGCTTCACTCTTCTATCAACTATCAGCCCTCTATGCGCAACCATCTTATCTTCTTGCCTGAGGTTGATATGTCTGTCGAAGCCATCTACCCTGAGCCTACCAAGGAGCCACTTTATCTTCATAATGATGATCGCCAAAGCTTCATGCAACCAATTGAGGGAGTCCTTGCTGCTACTCGTGTCTATCCTCTAGCTGGCAATACAAGTGCACCTCGTCATGCAACTACTGAAGCCACTGAAAGCACCATTGCTCAAAGAACTTGGAAGCGATCTCGTGTGCTCAATGACCGAGAGCTTCTCGTGGCCTTGCATCAGAAACAAGATAGGCACCATGACTGGCTAAAGCGTCAGATGCAGAGCATCTTGGTGGACGTCAATCACATCAGAAACTTGGCCACCAAGAACTCATTTGTTGCTCATGAAGCCTGTAGGAGGTCCTGGAAGAGTCTCACACTTCTCTGCTCTGAATACGATCTTCGCGCAGATGGCTTCACTAAGGGTTTGAAATTTGACTCCACTCCTCCTCACAATGCAAGCTGGCGTCGAAATCCATCTATTGAAGACTCCGAGTATTCATCTTCGGCTGCAACTGTTGTTGCGAGAGTCGTTGAAGAAGAAGACAATGCCACTTCACCAGCCATGGCTTCACTACGTCTCGACACTGCACCAGGCCCCTCTGCACCACCTAACTCCAACGTCGACCCTACACCTTCATCTACTCCTGATGGGAACAAGTAGATGCTCTATGTCTTCAAACCTTTTTGGTCCTTACTGAGAAAAGGGGGAGAAGCATATGAGTTGATAGTCTTCAAGCGGGTCCATATGGGTGGTTGCTATTTTTTTGGCTAAGTGGTTACAACTCTAAACCTGGTTGTCAGCTACACAGGAATGCATTGGAGAGCATCTTTCAGAAGCCTAAGCCAAACATGAGTCAGATGCTCAGCATGATGAAGCCACTGCCACAAGATGTTGAATATCCTAAGGAATTCTTTGTCGAAGACCTTGAGTATCTGCCCCGAACCATTTATCACATTGTAAGGCGAACTCTATGGCCCGTCAAAGGGCATTCTCCTGCAGCCAAGCTTGAAGGCACGATGAAGACATTGGTGTTCTGTATTCTGAATGGCATCAATTTCAATGCTCAAGATTTCTTCATCAGGAAGCTTGCTGCATCTGGAATTGATCTATTTGGCCTAAAGTTTTATGCTCCATGGGTGATGCGCTTAATCAAGCTTCACTCTTCTATCAACTATCAGCCCTCTATGCGCAACCATCTTATCTTCTTGCCTGAGGTTGATATGTCTGTCGAAGCCATCTACCCTGAGCCTACCAAGGAGCCACTTTATCTTCATAATGATGATCGCCAAAGCTTCATGCAACCAATTGAGGGAGTCCTTGCTGCTACTCGTGTCTATCCTCTAGCTGGCAATACAAGTGCACCTCGTCATGCAACTACTGAAGCCACTGAAAGCACCATTGCTCAAAGAACTCGGAAGCGATCTCGTGTGCTCAATGACCGAGAGCTTCTCGTGGCCTTGCATCAGAAACAAGATAGGCACCATGACTGGCTAAAGCGTCAGATGCAGAGCATCTTGGTGGACGTCAATCACATCAAAAACTTGGCCACCAAGAACTCATTTGTTGCTCATGAAGCCTGTAGGAGGTCCTGGAAGAGTCTCACACTTCTCTGCTCTGAATACGATCTTCGCGCAGATGGCTTCACTAAGGGTTTGAAATTTGACTCCACTCCTCCTCACTATGCAAGCTGGCGTCGAAATCCATCTATTGAAGACTCCGAGTATTCATCTTCGGCTGCAACTGTTGTTGCGAGAGTCGTTGAAGAAGAAGATGATGCCACTTCACCAGCCATGGCTTCATTGCGTCTCGACACTGCACCAGGCCCCTCTGCACCACCTAACTCCAACGTCGACCCTACACCTTCATCTACTCCTGATGGGAACAAGTAGATGCTCTATGTCTTCAAACCTTTTTGGTCCTTACTGACAAAAGGGGGAGAAGCATATGAGTTGATAGTCTTCAAGCGGGTCCATATGGGTGGTTGCTATTTTTTTGGCTAAGTGGTTACAACTCTAAACCTGGTTGTCAGCTACACAGGAATGCATTGGAGAGCATCTTTCAGAAGCCTAAGCCAAACATGAGTCAGATGCTCAGCATGATGAAGCCACTGCCACAAGATGTTGAATATCCTAAGGAATTCTTTGTCGAAGACCTTGAGTATCTGCCCCGAACCATTTATCACATTGTAAGGCGAACTCTATGGCCCGTCAAAGGGCATTCTCCTGCAGCCAAGCTTGAAGGCACGATGAAGACATTGGCGTTCTATATTCTGAATGGCATCAATTTCAATGCTCAAGATTTCTTCATCAGGAAGCTTGCTGCATCTGGAATTGATCTATTTGGCCTAAAGTTTTATGCTCCATGGGTGATGCGCTTAATCAAGCTTCACTCTTCTATCAACTATCAGCCCTCTATGCGCAACCATCTTATCTTCTTGCCTGAGGTTGATATGTCTGTCGAAGCCATCTACCCTGAGCCTACCAAGGAGCCACTTTATCTTCATAATGATGATCGCCAAAGCTTCATGCAACCAATTGAGGGAGTCCTTGCTGCTACTCGTGTCTATCCTCTAGCTGGCAATACAAGTGCACCTCGTCATGCAACTACTGAAGCCACTGAAAGCACCATTGCTCAAAGAACTCGGAAGCGATCTCGTGTGCTCAATGACCGAGAGCTTCTCGTGGCCTTGCATCAGAAACAAGATAGGCACCATGACTGGCTAAAGCGTCAGATGCAGAGCATCTTGGTGGACGTCAATCACATCAGAAACTTGGCCACCAAGAACTCATTTGTTGCTCATGAAGCCTGTAGGAGGTCCTGGAAGAGTCTCACACTTCTCTGCTCTGAATACGATCTTCGCGCAGATGGCTTCACTAAGGGTTTGAAATTTGACTCCACTCCTCCTCACTATGCAAGCTGGCGTCGAAATCCATCTATTGAAGACTCCGAGTATTCATCTTCGGCTGCAACTGTTGTTGCGAGAGTCGTTGAAGAAGAAGACAATGCCACTTCACCAGCCATGGCTTCATTGCGTCTCGACACTGCACCAGGCCCCTCTGCACCACCTAACTCCAACGTCGACCCTACACCTTCATCTACTCCTGATGGGAACAAGTAGATGCTCTATGTCTTCAAACCTTTTTGGTCCTTACTGACAAAAGGGGGAGAAGCATATGAGTTGATAGTCTTCAAGCGGGTCCATATGGGTGGTTGCTATTTTTTGGCTAAGTGGTTACAACTCTAAACCTGGTTGTCAGCTACACAGGAATGCATTGGAGAGCATCTTTCAGAAGCCTAAGCCAAACATGAGTCAGATGCTCAGCATGATGAAGCCACTGCCACAAGATGTTGAATATCCTAAGGAATTCTTTGTCGAAGACCTTGAGTATCTGCCCCGAACCATTTATCACATTGTAAGGCGAACTCTATGGCCCGTCAAAGGGCATTCTCCTGCAGCCAAGCTTGAAGGCACGATGAAGACATTGGTGTTCTATATTCTGAATGGCATCAATTTCAATGCTCAAGATTTCTTCATCAGGAAGCTTGCTGCATCTGGAATTGATCTATTTGGCCTAAAGTTTTATGCTCCATGGGTGATGCGCTTAATCAAGCTTCACTCTTCTATCAACTATCAGCCCTCTATGCGCAACCATCTTATCTTCTTGCCTGAGGTTGATATGTCTGTCGAAGCCATCTACCCTGAGCCTACCAAGGAGCCACTTTATCTTCATAATGATGATCGCCAAAGCTTCATGCAACCAATTGAGGGAGTCCTTGCTGCTACTCGTGTCTATCCTCTAGCTGGCAATACAAGTGCACCTCGTCATGCAACTACTGAAGCCACTGAAAGCACCATTGCTCAAAGAACTCGGAAGCGATCTCGTGTGCTCAATGACCGAGAGCTTCTCGTGGCCTTGCATCAGAAACAAGATAGGCACCATGACTGGCTAAAGCGTCAGATGCAGAGCATCTTGGTGGACGTCAATCACATCAGAAACTTGGCCACCAAGAACTCATTTGTTGCTCATGAAGCCTGTAGGAGGTCCTGGAAGAGTCTCACACTTCTCTGCTCTGAATACGATCTTCGCGCAGATGGCTTCACTAAGGGTTTGAAATTTGACTCCACTCCTCCTCACAATGCAAGCTGGCGTCGAAATCCATCTATTGAAGACTCCGAGTATTCATCTTCGGCTGCAACTGTTGTTGCGAGAGTCGTTGAAGAAGAAGATGATGCCACTTCACCAGCCATGGCTTCACAGTGTCTCGACACTGCACCAGGCCCCTCTGCACCACCTAACTCCAACGTCGACCCTACACCTTCATCTACTCCTGATGGGAACAAGTAGATGCTCTATGTCTTCAAACCTTTTTGGTCCTTACTGATAAAAGGGGGAGAAGCATATGAGTTGATAGTCTTCAAGCGGGTCCATATGGGTGGTTGCTATTTTTTTGGCTAAGTGGTTACAACTCTTGTTTTTGATACATTTGGTTCTTTGGGTTGTACCACTTAAACTTAATGGCCGTCTGCCACTTTGTGATGCGATGATAAATTCTGCATGAAGTCATTCCGCAGACGTCCATTTTTCATTATGCATGTCAGTATCTTTGTTATATCTTTATGTGCATAATGAATTGTCTCCATCAGTTGAAGAGGATCTCCACAATTAAAACCTGCCATGTGCATTTGCATTCAAGAGCAAACTACTTATATGCACATCTTCACGGGGAGCCTTTTCCTACTTATGAAGACAATACCTTTACCCTTACAATTTTACATACTTTTATCCCCGTTGAAAACTTCAACCAGTTTGTCATCAATCACCAAAAAGGGGGAGATTGTAAGTGCATCTAGTGCCACCCCTAGTTGGTTTTGGAGTATTGACGACAAACTTGGTTGAGGGACTAATGTGTTTGTGAGAATTGCAGGATAACACAGGTAGTAGTCCCTCATTGATTCGGTTTACCTACCAGAGATGACCCCTAAAAATGTGTGAAGACATTGAAGACAATGGTGGTCTGTGAAGAGATTCACATTGAAGACTATGACATGAGAAGACATCACATGAAGACTATGGATTGTGAAGACATAGTTGTTTCGTAGTTTCCTTTTCTTCTTTGTTGAGTCATAGGGACCACCGTACTGTTAAGTGGGGTCCAAGTGAACAAAGTTAGAGTGACTGAAGTGATGCTCAACCAAATCCTATGTCTTCGAGCGAAGACAATGAGAACAAATCTTATCCAGAGCTGGATAAGTCAGCTTTACTTGTAGCCCAAGTCAAGCTGTCGAGTGTGTTTGAAATCTGACCATTGGACATGTGTCAGTTCCCTAGTGACCCAGGGTCATTTCGGACAAATCGGGTCGGGTTGCCTCCTGGCTATAAATAGCCCACCCCCTACACCATAAATTGGTGTCTGCTCAGAGTTAGTGCACGGCTTTTGTCGTTTGAGAGCAACCCACCTCCGAAGCCTTTGAGAGAGAAATCCTGCGAGGACAAAGCCCTAAACACCTAGAGCCAAAGAGTGTTAGGCATCACTGATGTCTTTCTGTCTGCATGATCTGAAGACTTGTTACACTTGAGGACTGTGAATCCTCTAGCCGGTTAGGCATCGCGTTCTGAGCATCCAAGAGTCATTGTGGATCGCCGGTGAACAAAGTCTGTGAAGGTTTGGAAGTCTCCCTTGAAGACTTACCAGAGTGATTGGGCGAGCACTGTGTGTCCTTAGCTCAAGGGGAATAAGGTGGAGATGCGGTCTTCTGAGTTGAATCTCAGCCTCCCTAACCAGACATACAGTTGTCACAGCAACTGGAACTGGTCCAACAAATCCCTGTCCTTGCCAAGCAACTGGTTCTATCCTCTACCTCTCTTTACTTACTGTTTGTCTTCATGAAGTCATTGCCTACTTGCATGATCTGATTGACTTCACTGTGTGAAGATTGTTGTTGTTTGGCTTCATCTATCTTTCATCTCGATCCATACAACCTAGGTGTTGATAGTCTCCGTGCTTTCACTTCATTGCTTACTTGACTATGGCTTGTCTAGTGTAGTCTACCTTCTGCTGCATATCAATAGGTTCATTTCTACTGTTTGTCTTCAAAGCCCCCGTGTTTTGAAGACTTTCATAAAAATTGCCTATTCACCCCCCCCCCCTCTAGTCGATAACTAGCACTTTCAGGGCCGGGCATCTTGAGCTTCATATACCCGTAATGAGGTATAGCTTGAAAGCGTGTGAATGCATCTCGCCCCAACAGGGCATGATATCCACTGTTGAAAGGGGCCACTGATACGTCTCCAATGTATCTATAATTTTTGATTGCTCCATGCTATATTATCTACTATTTTGGACATTATTGGGCTTTATTATCCACTTTTATATTATTTTTAGGACTAACCTATTAACCGGAGGCCCAGCCCAGAATTGCTATTTTTTTGCCTATTTTAGGGTTTCGAAGAAAAGGAATATCAAACGGAGTCCAAACGGAATGAAACCTTTGGGAACGTGATTTTCTCACCGAACATGATCTAGGAGACTTGGACCCTACGTCAAGAAACAAAGGAGGAGGCCACGAGGTAGGGGGCGCGCCTACCCCCCCTAGGCGTGCCCTCCACCCTCGTGGGCCCCCTGTTGCTCCACCGACGTACTCCTTCCTCCTATATATACCTACGTACCCCCAAACGATCAGATACGGAGCCAAAACCCTAATTCCACCGCCACAACTTTCTGTATCCATGAGATCCCATCTTGGGGCCTGTTCCGAAGCTCCGCCGGAGGGGGCATCTATCACGGAGGGCTTCTACATCAACACCATAGCCTCTCCAATGAAGTGTGAGTAGTTTACCTTAGACCTACGGGTCCATAGTTATTAGCTAGATGGCTTCTTCTCTCTTTTTGGATCTCAATAAAATGTTCTCACCCTCTCTTGTGGAGATCTATTCGATGTAATCTTCTTTTTGCGGTGTGTTTGTTGAGACCAATGAATTGTGGGTTTATGATCAAGATTATCTATGAACAATATTTGAATCTTCTTTGAATTCTTTTATGTATGATTGGTTATCTTTGCGAGTCTCTTCGAATTACCAGTTTGGTTTGGCCTACTAGATTGATCTTTCTTGCAATGGGAGAAGTGCTTAGCTTTGGGTTCAATCTTGCGGTGTCCTTTCCCAGTGACAGTAGGGGCAGCAAGGCACGTATTGTATTGTTGCCATCGAGGATAACAAGATGGGGTTTTCATCATATTGCATGAGTTTATCCCTCTACATCATGTCATCTTGCTTAAGGCGTTACTCTATTTTCATGAACTTAATACTCTATATGCATGCTGGATAGCGGTCGATGAGTGAAGTAATAGTAGTAGATGCAGGCAGGAGTCGGTCTACTTGTCTTGGACGTGATGCCTATATACATGATCATACCTAGATATTCTCATAACTATGCTCAATTCTGTCAATTGCTCAAGAGTAATTTGTTCACCCACCGTAAAATACCTATGCTCTTGAGAGAAGCCACTAGTGAAACCTATGGCCCCCGGGTCTATCTTCATCATATTAATCTTCCAATACTTAGTTATTTCCTTTGCTTTTATTTTACTTTGCATCTTTATCACAAAAATACCAAAAATATTATCTTATCATATATATCAGATCTCACTCTTGTAAGTGACCGTGAAGGGATTGACAACCCCTTATCGCGTTGGTTGCGAGGAGTTATTTGCTTTGTGCAGGTACGAGGGACTCGCGCGTAGCCACCTACTGGATTGATACCTTGGCTCTCAAAAACTGAGGGAAATACTTACGCTACTTTGCTGCATCATCCTTTCCTCTTCGGGGAAATCCAACGCAGTATTGAAGAGGTAGCAAGAAGAATTTCTGGCGCCGTTGCCTGGGAGTCTACGCAAAAGTCAACATACAAAGTACCCATCACAACCCTTATCTCCCGCATTACATTATTTGTCATTTGCCTCTCGTTTTCCTCTCCCCCACTTCACCCTTGCCGTTTTATTCGCCCTCTCTCTCTATATATCCTCCCTCTCTTTCTCTATTTGCCTCTTTTTGCCCACTCGCTTTTTGTTTGCTTGTGTGTTGGATTGCTTTCTTGTCACGATGGCTCAAGATAACACTAAATTGTGTGACTTTACCAATACCAACAACAATGATTTTATTAGCACTGTGATTGCTCCCCTTACCGATGCTGAATCTTGTGAAATTAATGCCGCTTTACTGAATCTTGTCATGAAAGATTCGTTTTCCGGCCTTCCTAGTGAAGATGCCGCTACCCATCTAAATAGCTTCGTTGATTTGTGTGATATGCAAAAGAAGAAAGATGTGGACAATGATATTGTTAAATTGAAGCTATTTCCTTTTTCGCTTAGAGATCATGCTAAAGCTTGGTTTTCGTCTTTGCCTAAAAATAGTATTGATTCTTGGAATAAGTGCAAAGATGCTTTTATCTCTAAGTATTTTCCTCCCGCTAAGATCATCTTCATTAGAAATGATATTATGAATTTTAAGCAACTTGATCATGAACATGTTGCACAAGCTTGGGAGAGGATGAAATTAATGATACGTAATTGCCCTACTCATGGTTTGAATTTATGGATCATTATACAAAAATTTTATGCCGGGTTGAATTTTGCTTCTAGAAATCTTTTAGATTCGGCCGTGGGAGGCACTTTTATGGAAATCACTTTAGGAGAAGCTACTAAACTCCTAGATAATATTATGGTTAATTATTCTCAATGGCATACTGAAAGATCTACTAATAAAAAGGTGCATGCGATATAAGAAATTAATGTCTTGAGTGGAAAGATGGATGAACTTATGAAATTATTTGCTAGTAAAAGTGTTTCTTCTGATCCTAATGATATGCCCTTGTCTACTTTGATTGAGAATAATAATGAATCTATGGATGTGAATTTTGTTGGTAGGAACAATTTTGGTAACAACGCGTATAGAGGAAATTTCAATCCTAGGCCTTATCCTAGTAATCACTCTAATAATTATGGTAATTCCTACAACAATTCTTATGGAAATTATAATAAGATGCCCTCTGATTTTGAATCTAATATTAAAGAATTTATTACTTCGCAAAAGAATTTCAATGCTTTGATTGAAGAAAAATTGCTTAAGATTGATGAGTTGGTTAGGAACGTTGATAGAATTTCTCTTGGTGTTGATTCTTTGAAACTTAGATCTATTCCACCTAAGCATGATATCAATGAGTCTCTCAAAGCCATGAGAATTTCCATTGATGAGTGCAAAGAAAGAACCGCTAGGATGCATGCTAAGAAAGATGCCTTTATAAGAGCGTGTTCTTCTGGTTCCTATGAAAATAAAGATGAAGATCTAAAAGTTATTGATGTGTCCCCTATTAAATCTTTGTTTTGCAATATGAATCTTAATAACGATGGGACTGAATATGATCCACCTTTACCTAGAACGCGTTCCAAGAATTCGGAGTTTTTAGATCTTGATGCTAAAATTGATGAAAGTGGGATTGAAGAAATTAAAACCCTAGATGTTGCTAAACCCACTATTTTAGATTTCAAGGAATTTAATTATGAAAATTGCTCTTTGATTGATTGTATTTCCTTGTTGCAATCCGTGCTAAATTCTCCTCACGCTTATAGTCAAAATAAAGCGTTCACTAAACATATCGTTGATGCCTTGATGCAATCTTATGAAGAAAAACTTGAGTTAGAAGTTTCTATCCCTAGAAAACTTTATGACGAGTGGGAACCAACTATTAAAATTAAGATTAAATATCATGAGTTCTATGCTTTATGTGATTTGGGTGCTAGTGTTTCCACGATTCCAAAGACTTTGTGTGATTTGTTAGGTTTCCGTGATTTTGATGATTGCTCTCTAAACTTGCACCTTACGGATTCCACTATTAAGAAACCTATGGGAAGAATTAATGATGTTCTTATTGTTGCAAATAGGAATTATGTACCCGTAGATTTTATTGTTCTTGACATAGATTGCAATCCTTCATGTCCTATTATTCTTGGTAGACCTTTCCTTAGAATGATTGGTGCAATTATTGATATGAAGGAAGGAAATATTAGATTCCAATTTCTGTTAAGGAAAGGCATGGAACACTTTCCTAGAAATAAAATTGAATTACCTTATGAATCTATTATGAGAGCCACTTATGGATTGCCTACCAAAGATGGCAATACCTAGATCTATCCCTGCTTTTTATGCCTAGCTAGGGGCGTTAAACGATAGCGCTTGTTGGGAGGCAACCCAATTTTATTTTTATTCCTTTCTTTTTTCTCCTGTTTAGTAATAAATAATTTATCTAGCCTCTGTTTAGGTTGTGTTTTTTGTGTTTAATTAGTGTTTGTTCCAAGTAGAACCATTGGGAAGACTTGGAGAAAGTCTTGATATCTTGCTGTAAAAAACAGAAACTTGAGCGCTCACAATAACTGCTGCCATTTTTATTTGGAAAGTGCTATTTAGTTAATTATTTTTGCAGATGATTAATAGATAAATTACTCACGTCCAGCAATTTATTTTATAATTTTTGGGGTTCCAGATCTTGCGCTAGCTACAGATTACTACAGACTATTCTGTTTTTGACAGATTCTGTTTTTCGTGTGTTCTTTGCTTATTTTGATGAATCTATGGCTAGTAAAATAGTTTATAAACCATAGAGAAGTTGGAATACAGTAGGTTTAACACCAATATAAATAAAGAATGAGTTCATTACAGTACCTTGAAGTGGTCTTTTGTCTTCTTTCGCTAACGGAGCTCACGAGATTTTCTACTTTAAGTTTTGTGTTGTGAAGTTTTCAAGTTTCGGGTAAAGATTTGATGGATTATGGAACAAGGAGTGGCAAGAGACTAAGCTTGGGGATGACCATGGCACCCCCAAGATAATCTAAGGACACCTAAAAGCCAAAGCTTGGGGATGCCCCGGAAGGCATCCTCTCTTTCGTCTACTTCTATCGGTAACTTTACTTGGAGCTATATTTTTATTCACCACATGTATGTGTTTTGCTTGGAGCGTCTTGTATGATTTGATTCTTTGATTTTTAGTTTACCACAATCATCCTTGCTGTACACACCCTTTGAGAGATCCATACATGATTTGGAATTTGTTAGAATACTCTATGTGCTTCACTTATATCTTTTTGAGTTATATAGTTTTGCTCTAGTACTTCACTTATATCTTTTAGAGCATGGTGGTGGATTTGTTTTATAGAAACTATTGATCTCTCATGATTCACTTAGATTATTTTGAGAGTCTTAAATAGCATGGTAATTTTCTTAAATAATCCTAATATGCTAGGTATCCAAGATTAGTAAAAAAATCTTATGAGTGTTTTGAATACTAAGAGAAGTTTGATGCTTGATGATTGTTTTGAGATATGGAGGTAATAATATCAATGTCGTGCTAGTTGAGTAGTTGTGAATTTGAGAAATGCTTGTGTTGAAGTTTGCAAGTCCCGTAGCATGCATGTATGGTAAACGTTATGTAACAAATTTGAAACATGAGGTGTTATTTGATTGTCCTCCTTATGAGTGGCGGTCGGGGACGAGCGATGGTCTTTTCCAACCAATCTATCCCCCTAGGAGCATGCGGGTAGTGCTTGGTTTTTGATGACTTGTAGATTTTTTCAATAAGTATGTGAGTTCTATATGACTAATGTTGAGTCCATGGATTATACGCACTCTCACCCTTCCATCATTGCTAGCCTCTTCGGTACCGTGCATTGCCCTTTCTCACATTGAGAGTTGGTGCAAACTTCGTCGGTGCATCCAAACCCCGTGATATGATACGCTCTTTCACACATAAACCTCCTTATATCATCCTCAAAACAGCCACCATACCTACCTATTATGGCATTTCCATAGCCATTCCGAGATATATTGCCATGCAACTTTCCACCATTCCGTTTATCATGACACATTCATCATTAGCATACTGCTTAGCATGATCATGTAGTTGACATAGTATTTGTGGCAAAGCCACCGTTCATAATTCTTTCATACATGTCACTCTTGGTTCATTACATATCCCGGTATACCGCCGGAGGCATTCATATAGAGTCATATCTTGTTCTAAGTATCGAGTTGTAATTCTTGAGTTGTAAGTAAATAGAAGTGTGATGACCATCATTCATAGAGCATTGTTCCAAAAAAAGGGCCAAAAAAGGCCAAAAAAATATATAAGGGACAATGCTACTATCCTTTGCCACACTTGTGCTTCAAAGTAGCACCATAATCTTCATGATAGAGAATCTTTTGTTTTGTCACTTTCATATACTAGTGGGAATTTTCATTATAGAACTTGGCTTGTATATTCCAACAATGGGCCTCCTCAAGTGCCCTAGGTCTTCGTGAGCAAGCAAGTTGGATGCACACCCACTTAGTTTCTTTTGTTGAGCTTTCATACATTTATAGCTCTAGTGCATCTGTTGCATGGCAATCCCTACTCCTTGCATTAACATCAATCGGTGGGCATCTCCATAGCCCATTGATTAGCCTCGTTGATGTGAGACTTTCTCCTTTTTGTCTTCTCCACATAACCCCCATCATATTCTATTCCACCCATAGTGCTATATCCATGGCTCGCTGTAATGCCTCGGACACACCCGCCGGTGGTCGTTACTCCTGGCAGGATCTAGACTGGCCCACAGATCAATACTAGTCTTTTCTACGCACTTTGTCCTCACTCGTGTGCACCCGGGAGCAACTCCCCGGTCGGTCACCCATCCTGACACTACTCCAAGTTGAGCATGCTTAACTTTGGAGTTCTGTCCGAATGGGCTCCCAAAAAGAAGGAATTCCTTATTGATATGAGTAGTCTATCATCCCTAATAAGCTAGGCCATCACATACACCCCCACTCAGAGGAACCGACGTCCTCGTCGGGCCACAGGAACGTTCCCTCTTGGCACATACGTCTATGCATCCAGTCTGGTACATGTACCATGTTGTGTGCCACGACGGGTCACAAACGTCATGAACAACATGGCTGCACACCTGTCCGCAAACATCTGTGTAACCGCGAGGGTCAGCTCTGATACCAACTTGGAACGCCCCGGACACACCCGCCGGTGGTCGTTACTCCTGGCGGGATCTAGACTGGCCCCACAGATCAATACTAGTCTTTTCTGCGCACTTTGTCCTCACTCATGCGCACCCGGGAGCAACTCCCTGGTCAGTCACCCATCCTGACACTACTCCAAACTGAGCACGCTTAACTTTGGAGCTCTGTCCGAATGGGCTCCCAAAAAAGAAGGAATTCCTTACTGATATGAGTAGTCTATCATCCCTAATAAGCCAGGCCATCACACTCGCGCTCTAATATTGCGTGAAAGTTTATAGGTTTGAGATTACTAAAGTATGAAACAATTGCTTGGCTTGGCATCGGGGTTGTGCATGATGAGAGCATTCTTGTGTGACGAAAATGGAGCATGACTAAACTATATGATTTTGTAGGGATGAACTTTCTTTGGCCATGTTATTTTGAGAAGACATAATTGCTTAGTTAGTATGCTTGAAGTATTATTATTTTTATGTCAATATGAACTTTTATCTTGAATCTTTGGGATCTGAATATTCATACCACAATTAAGAAGAATTACATTAAAATTATGCCAAGTAGCACTCCGCATCAAAAATTATGTTTTTATCATTTACCTACTTGAGGACGAGCAGGAATTAAGCTTGGGGATGCTTGATACGTCTCCAACGTATCTATAATTTTTTATTGCTCCATGCTATATTATCTACTATTTTGGACATTATTGGGCTTTATTATCCACTTTTATATTATTTTTGGGACTAACCTATTAACCGGAGGCCCAGCCCAGAATTGTTCTTTTTTGCCTATTTTAGGGTTTCGAAGAAAAGGAATATCAAACGGTGTCCAAACGGAATGAAACCTTCGGGAATGTGATTTTCTCACCGAACATGATCCAGGAGACTTGGACCCTACGTCAAGAAACAAAGGAGGAGGCCACGAGGTAGGGGCGCGCCTATCCCCCCCAGGCACGCTCTCCACCCTCGTGGGCCCCCTGTTGCTCCACCGATGTACTGTTGGGGAACGTTGCAGAAAATAAAAAATTTCCTACTCGTTTCACCAAGATCATCTAGGAGTTCATCTAGCAACGAGTGAATAGATGCATCTACATACCTTGTAGATCGCGAGCGGAAGCGTTCAAAGAACGGGGATGATGTAGTCGAACACGACGTGATCCAAATCACCGGAGATCCTAGCACCGAACGGACGGCACCTCCGCGTTCAACACACGTACGGAACAGCCACGTCTCCTCCTTCTTGATCCAGCAAGGGAGGGAGGAGAGGTTGAGGGAGATGGCACCAGCAGCAGCACGACGGCGTGGTGTTGATGGAGCTGCAGTACTCCGGCAGAGCTTCGCTAAGCAATAAGGAGGTGGAGGAGGTGTTGGGGAGGGAGAAGGAGGCAACCAAAGGCCAAGGACTCAAGGTATGAAGTCCCTCCTCTCCCCCACTATATATAGGGGTGCCAAGGGGGGGTGGCCGGCCCTAGGAGATCCAATCTCCTAGGGGGTGCGGCGGCCAAGGGGGGTTTCCCTCCCCCCCAAGGCACCTAGGAGGTGCCTTACCCTCCTAGGACTCTTTCCCCCTTAAACCCTAGGCGCATGGGCCTATGTGGGGCTGGTGCCCTTGGCCCAAGCAGGCCAAGGCGCACCCCCTACAGCCCATGTGGCCCCCGGGGATGGGTGGCCCCACCCGGTGGGCCCCCGGGACCCCTCCGGTGGTCCCGGTACAATACCGATAACCCCGAAACTTGTCCCGATGCCCGAAACAGGACTTCCCATATATAAATCTTTACCTCCGGACCATTCCGGAACTCCTCGTGACGTCCGGGATCTCATCCGGGACTCCGAACAACATTCGGGTTACTGCATATACATATCCCTACAACCCTAGCGTAACTGAACCTTAAGTGTGTAGACCCTACGGGTTCGGGAGACATGTAGACATGACCGAGATCGCTCTCCGGTCAATAACCAACAGCGGGATCTGGATACCCATGTTGGCTCCCACATGCTCCACGATGATCTCATCGGATGAACCACGATGTCGAGGATTTAATCAACCCCGTATGCAATTCCCTTTGTCAATCGATATGTTACTTGCCCGAGATTCGATCGTCGGTATCCCAATACCTCGTTCAATCTTGTTACCGGCAAGTCACTTTACTCGTACCGTAATGCATGATCCCGTGACCAAACACTTGGTCACTTTGAGCTCATTATGATGATGCATTACTGAGTGGGCCCAGTGATATCTCTCCGTCATACGGAGTGACAAATCCCAGTCTCGATCCATATAAAACAATAGATACTTTCGGAGATACCTGTAGTGCACCTTTATAGTCACCCAGTTACGTTGTGACGTTTGATACACCCAAAGCACTCCTACGGCATCCAGGAGTTATACGATCTCATGGTCGAAGGAAGAGATACTTTGACATTGCAAAAACTCTAGCAAACGAACTATACGATCTTGTGCTATGTTTAGGATTGGGTCTTGTCCATCACATCATTATCCTAATGATGTGATCCCGTTATCAATGACATCCAATGTCCATAGCCAGGAAACCATGACTATCTATTGATCAACGAGCTAGTCAACTAGAGGCTTACTAGGGACATGTTGGTGTCTGTTATTCACACATGTATTACGATTTCCGGATAACACAATTATAGCATGAATAAAGACAATTATCATGAACAAAGAAATATAATAATAATGCTTTTATTATTGCCTCTAGGGCATATTTCCAACAGTCTCCCACTTGCACTAGAGTCAATAATCTAGTTACATTGTGATGAATCGAACACCCATGGAATTCTGGTGTTGATCATGTTTTGCTCTTGGGAGAGGTTTAGTCAACGGATCTGCTACATTCAGGTCCGTATGTACTTTACAAATCTCTATGTCTCCATCTTGAACATTTTCACGGATGGAGTTGAAGCGACGCTTGATGTGCCTTGTCTTCTTGTGAAACCTGGGCTCCTTGGCAAGTGCAATAGCTCCAGTGTTGTCACAGAAGAGCTTGATCGGCCCCGACGCATTGGGTATGACTCCTAGGTCGGTGATGAACTCCTTCACCCATATTGCTTCATGTGCTGCCTCCGAGGCTGCCATGTACTCCGCTTCACATGTAGATCCCGCCACGACGCTCTGCTTGCAACTGCACCAGCTTACTGCCCCACCATTCAAAATATACACGTATCCGGTTTGTGACTTAGAGTCATCCAGATCTGTGTCGAAGCTAGCGTCGACGTAACCTTTTACGACGAGCTCTTCGTCACCTCCATAAACGAGAAACATTTCCTTAGTCCTTTTCAGGTACTTCAGGATATTCTTGACCGCTGTCCAGTGTTCCTTGCCGGGATTACTTTGGTACCTTCCTACCAAACTTACGGCAAGGTTTACATCAGGTCTGGTACACAGCATGGCATACATAATAGAACCTATGGCTGAGGCATAGGGGATGACACTCATCTCTTCTATCTCTGCTGCCGTGGTCGGACATTGAGCTGAGCTCAATTTCACACCTTGCAAAACAGGCAAGAACCCTTTCTTGGACTGATCCATTTTGAACTTCTTCAAAATCTTATCAAGATATGTGCTTTGTGAAAGACCTATGAGGCGTCTTGATCTATCCCTATAGATCTTGATGCCTAATATATAAGCAGCTTCTCCAAGGTCCTTCATTGAAAAACTCTTATTCAAGTAGGCCTTAATGCTGTCCAAAAGTTCTATATCATTTCCCATCAAAAGTATGTCATCTACATATAGTATGAGAAATGCTATAGAGCTCCCACTCACTTTCTTGTAAACACAGGCTTCTCCATAAGTCTGTGTAAACCCAAACGCTTTGATCATCTCATCAAAACGAATGTTCCAACTCCGAGATGCTTGCACCAGCCCATAAATCGAGCGTTGGAGCTTGCACACCTTGTCAGCATTTTTAGGATCGACAAAACCTTCCGGCTGCATCATATACAATTCTTCCTTAAGGAAACCATTAAGGAATGCCGTTTTGACGTCCATTTGCCAAATTTCATAATCATAAAATGCGGCAATTGCTAACATGATTCGGACGGACTTCAGCTTCGCTACCGGTGAGAAAGTCTCATCGTAGTCAACCCCTTGAACTTGTCGATAACCCTTAGCGACAAGCCGAGCTTTATAGATGGTCACATTACCATCCGCGTCTGTCTTCTTCTTAAAGATCCATTTATTTTCTATGGCTCGCCGTTCTACGGGCAAGTCAGTCAAAGTCCATACTTCGTTTTCATACATGGATCCTATCTCGGATTTCATGGCTTCTAGCCATTTGTCGGAATCCGGACCCGCCATCGCTTCTTCATAGTTCGAAGGTTCACCGTTGTCTAACAACATGATTTCCAAGACAGGGTTGCCGTACCACTCTGGTGCGGAACGTGTCCTCGTGGACCTTCGAATTTCAGTAGGAGCTTGATCAGAAGTATCTTGATCATTATCATTAACTTCCTCTCTAGTCGGTGCAGGCACCTCAGGAACATTTTCTTGAGTTGCGCCATTTTCCGGTTCAAGAGGTAATACTTCATCAAGCTCTACTTTCCTCCCACTTACTTCTTTCGAGAGAAACTCTTTCTCCAGAAAGGACCCATTCTTGGCAACAAAGATCTTGCCTTCGGATCTGAGGTAGAAGATATACCCAACAGTTTCTTTAGGGTATCCTATGAAGACGCATTTTTCCGATTTGGGTTCGAGCTTTTCAGGTTGAAGTTTCCTGACATAAGCATCGCATCCCCAAACTTTTAGAAATGACAGCTTAGGTTTCTTCCCAAACCATAATTCATACGGTGTCGTCTCAACGGATTTCGACGGGGCCCTATTTAAAGTGAATGCGGCAGTCTCTAAAGCATAGCCCCAAAAAGATAGTGGTAAATCGGCAAGAGACATCATAGATCGCACCATATCTAATAGAGTGCGATTACGACGTTCGGACACACCATTACGCTGAGGTGTTCCAGGCGGCGTGAGTTGTGAAACTATTCCACATTTTCTTAAGTGTGTACCAAACTCGTGACTCAAGTATTCTCCTCCACGATCTGATCGTAGAAACTTGATTTTCCTGTCACGTTGATTCTCAACTTCACTCTGAAATTCCTTGAACTTTTCAAAGGTCTCAGACTTGTGTTTCATTAAGTAGACATACCCATATCTACTCAAGTCATCAGTGAGGGTGAGAACATAACGATAGCCACCGCGAGCCTCAACACTCATTGGACCGCACACATCAGTATGTATGATTTCCAATAAGTTGGTTGCTCTCTCCATTGTTCCTGAGAATGGAGTCTTGGTCATTTTACCCATGAGGCATGGTTCGCACGTGTCAAATGATTCGTAATCAAGAGACTCTAAAAGTCCATCAGCATGGAGCTTCTTCATGCGTTTGACACCTATGTGACCGAGGCGGCAGTGCCACAAGTATGTGGGACTATCACTATCAATCTTACATCTTTTGGTACTTACACTATGAATATGTGTAGCATTACGCTCGAGATTCATAAAGAATAAACCATTCACCATCGGAGCATGACCATAAAACATATCTCTCATATAAATAGAACAACCATTATTCTCGGATTTAAATGAGTAGCCATCTCGAATTAAACGAGATCCTGATACAATGTTCATGCTCAAACTTGGCACAAAATAACAATTATTGAGGTTCAAAACTAATCCCGTAGGTAAATGTAGAGGTAGCGTGCCGACGGCGATCACATCGACCTTGGAACCATTCCCGACGCGCATCGTCACCTCGTCCTTCGCCAGTCTCCGTTTATTCCGCAGCTCCTGTTGTGTGTTACAAATATGAGCAACGGCACCGGTATCAAATACCCAGGAGTTACTACGATTACTGGTAAGGTACACATCAATTACATGTATATCAAATATACCTTTGGTTTTGCCGGCCTTCTTGTCCGCTAAGTATTTGGGGCAGTTCCGCTTCCAGTGACCACTTTCCTTGCAATAAAAACACTCAGTCTCGGGCTTGGGTCCATTCTTTGGCTTCTTCCCGGCAGCTTGCTTGCTGGGCGCGGCAACTACCTTGCCGTCCTTCTTGAAGTTCTTTTTACCCTTGCCCTTCTTGAACTTAGTGGTTTTATTGACCATCAACACTTGATGTTCCTTTCTGACTTCTACCTCTGCTGATTTCAGCATAGCAAATACTTCAGGAATGGTCTTTTCCATCCCCTGCATATTGAAGTTCATCACAAAGCTCTTGTAGCTCGGTGGAAGCGACTGGAGGATTCTGTCAATGACCGCATCATCCGGGAGATTAACTCCCAGCTGAGTCAAGCGGTTATGTAACCCAGACATAGTGAGTATGTGCTCACTGACAGAACTATTTTCCTCCATCTTACAGCTGAAGAATTTGTCAGAGACTTCATATCTCTCGACCCGGGCATGAGCTTGGAAAACCATTTTCAGCTCTTCGAACATCTCATATGCTCCATGTCTCTCAAAACGCTTTTGGAGCCCCGGCTCTAGGCTGTAAAGCATGCCGCACTGAACGAGGGAGTAGTCATCAGAACGTGCCTGCCAAGCGTTCATAACGTCTTGTTCTGCAGGGAGAACAGGTGCATCACCTAGCGGTGCTTGTAGGACATAATCTTTCTTGGCAGCTATGAGGATGATCCTCAGGTTCCGGACCCAGTCCGTATAGTTGCTGCCATCGTCTTTCAGCTTGGTTTTCTCTAGGAACGCGTTGAAGTTGAGGACTACGTTGGCCATTTGATCTACAAGACATATTGTAAAATTTAGACTAAGTTCATGATAATTAAGTTCATCTAATCAAATTATAATGAACTCCCACTCAGATTTGACATCCCTTTGGTCATCTAAGTGTTACACGATCCGAGTCGACTAGGCCGTGTCCGATCATCACGTGAGACGGACTAGTCATCGTCGGTGAACATTCTCATGTAGATCGTATCTTCCATACGACTCGTGTTCGACCTTTCGGTCTCCGTGTTCCGAGGCCATGTCTGTACATGCTAGGCTCGTCAAGTTAACCCTAAGTGTTTTCGCTGTGTAAAACTGTCTTACACCCGTTGTATGTGAACGTAAGAATCTATCACACCCGATCATCACGTGGTGCTTCGAAACGACGAACTGTAGCAACGGTGCACAGTTAGGGGAGAACACTTCTTGAAATTTTGTAAGGGATCATCTTATTTACTACCGTCGTTCTAAGTAAACAAGATGCATAAAACATAATAAACATCACATGCAATTATATAAAGTAGTGACATGATATGGCCAATATCATATAGCTCCTTTGATCTTCATCTTCGGGGCTCCATGATCATCTTGTCACCGGCATGACACCATGATCTCCATCATCATGATCTCCATCATCGTGTCTTCATGAAGTTGTCACGCCAACGACTACTTCTACTTCTATGACTAACGCGTTTAGTAATAAAGTAAAGTAGTTTACATGGCGTTCTTTAATGACACGCAGGTCATACAAAAAATAAAGACAACTCCTATGGCTCCTGCCGGTTGTCATACTCATCGACATGCAAGTCGTGATTCCTATTACAATAGCATGAACATCTCATACATGACATATAGATCATTCATCATTCATCACAACTTTGGCCATATCATATCACAAAGCACTTGCTGCAAAAACAAGTTAGACGTCCTCTAATTGTTGTTTGCAAGTTTTACGTGGCTGAAGTAGGGTTCTAGCAAGAACGTTTTCTTACCTACGTGAAACCACAACGTGATTTGTCAACTTCTATTTACCCTTCATAAGGACCCTTTTCATCGAATCCGCTTCAACTAAAGTAGGAGAGACAGACACCCGCCAGCCACCTTATGCAACTTGTGCATGTTAGTCGGTGGAACCGGTCTCACGTAAGCGTACGTGTAAGGTTGGTCCGGGCCGCTTCATCCCACAATACCGCTGAAGCAAGATAAGACTAGTAGCGGCAAGAAAGTTGACAAATCTACGCCCACAACCAATTGTGTTCTACTCGTGCAAGAAGAACTACGCATAGACCTAGCTCATGATGCCACTGTTGGGGAACGTTGCAGAAAATAAAAATTTTCCTACTCGTTTCACCAAGATCATCTAGGAGTTCATCTAGCAACGAGTGAATAGATGCATCTACATACCTTGTAGATCGCGAGCGGAAGCGTTCAAAGAACGGGGATGATGTAGTCGAACACGACGTGATCCAAATCACCGGAGATCCTAGCACCGAACGGACGGCACCTCCGCGTTCAACACACGTACGGAAACAGCCACGTCTCCTCCTTCTTGATCCAGCAAGGGAGGGAGGAGAGGTTGAGGGAGATGGCACCAGCAGCAGCACGACGGCGTGGTGTTGATGGAGCTGCAGTACTCCGGCAGAGCTTCGCTAAGCAATAAGGAGGTGGAGGAGGTGTTGGGGAGGGAGAAGGAGGCAACCAAAGGCCAAGGACTCAAGGTATGAAGTCCCTCCTCTCCCCCACTATATATAGGGGTGCCAAGGGGGGGTGGCCGGCCCTAGGAGATCCAATCTCCTAGGGGGTGCGGCGGCCAAGGGGGGTTTCCCTCCCCCCCAAGGCACCTAGGAGGTGCCTTACCCTCCTAGGACTCTTTCCCCCTTAAACCCTAGGCGCATGGGCCTATGTGGGGCTGGTGCCCTTGGCCCAAGCAGGCCAAGGCGCACCCCCTACAGCCCATGTGGCCCCCGGGGATGGGTGGCCCCACCCGGTGGGCCCCCGGGACCCCTCCGGTGGTCCCGGTACAATACCGATAACCCCGAAACTTGTCCCGATGCCCGAAACAGGACTTCCCATATATAAATCTTTACCTCCGGACCATTCCGGAACTCCTCGTGACGTCCGGGATCTCATCCGGGACTCCGAACAACATTCGGGTTACTGCATATACATATCCCTACAACCCTAGCGTAACTGAACCTTAAGTGTGTAGACCCTACGGGTTCGGGAGACATGTAGACATGACCGAGATCGCTCTCCGGTCAATAACCAACAGCGGGATCTGGATACCCATGTTGGCTCCCACATGCTCCACGATGATCTCATCGGATGAACCACGATGTCGAGGATTTAATCAACCCCGTATGCAATTCCCTTTGTCAATCGATATGTTACTTGCCCGAGATTCGATCGTCGGTATCCCAATACCTCGTTCAATCTTGTTACCGGCAAGTCACTTTACTCGTACCGTAATGCATGATCCCGTGACCAAACACTTGGTCACTTTGAGCTCATTATGATGATGCATTACTGAGTGGGCCCAGTGATATCTCTCCGTCATACGGAGTGACAAATCCCAGTCTCGATCCATATAAAACAATAGATACTTTCGGAGATACCTGTAGTGCACCTTTATAGTCACCCAGTTACGTTGTGACGTTTGATACACCCAAAGCACTCCTACGGTATCCAGGAGTTATACGATCTCATGGTCGAAGGAAGAGATACTTTGACATTGCAAAAACTCTAGCAAACGAACTATACGATCTTGTGCTATGTTTAGGATTGGGTCTTGTCCATCACATCATTATCCTAATGATGTGATCCCGTTATCAATGACATCCAATGTCCATAGCCAGGAAACCATGACTATCTATTGATCAACGAGCTAGTCAACTAGAGGCTTACTAGGGACATGTTGGTGTCTGTTATTCACACATGTATTACGATTTCCGGATAACACAATTATAGCATGAATAAAGACAATTATCATGAACAAAGAAATATAATAATAATGCTTTTATTATTGCCTCTAGGGCATATTTCCAACACGTACTCCTTCCTCCTATATATACCTACGTACCCCCAAACGATCAGATACGGAGCCAAAACCCTAATTCCACCGCCGCAACTTTCTGTATCCATGAGATCCCATCTTGGGGCCTGTTCCGGAGCTCCGCCGGAGGGGGCATCTATCACGGAGGGCTTCTACATCAACACCACAGCCTCTCCGATGAAGTGTGAGTAGTTTACCTCTGACCTACGGGTCCATAGTTATTAGCTAGATGGCTTCTTCTCTCTTTTTGGATCTCAATACAATATTCTCTCCCTCTCTTGTGGAGATCTATTCGATGTAATCTTCTTTTTGCGGTGTGTTTGTTGAGACCGATGAATTGTGGGTTTATGATCAAGATTATCTATGCACAATATTTGAATCTTCTCTGAATTCTTTTATGTATGATTGGTTATCTTTGCAAGTCTCTTCGAATTATCAGTTTGGTTTGGCCTACTAGATTGATCTTTCTTGCAATGGGAGAAGTGCTTAGCTTTGGGTTCAATCTTGTGGTGTCCTTTCCCAGTGACAGTAGGGGTAGCAAGGCACATATTGTATTGTTGCCATCGAGGATAACAAGATGGGGTTTTCATCATATTGCATGAGTTTATCCCTCTACATCATGTCATCTTGCTTAAGGCGTTACTCTGTTTTCATGAACTTAATACTCTAGATGCATGCTGGATAGCGGTCGATGAGTGGAGTAATAGTAGTAGATGCATGCAGGAGTCGGTCTACTTGTCTTGGACGTGATGCCTATATACATGATCATACCTAGATATTCTCATAACTATGCTCAATTCTGTCAATTGCTCAACAGTAATTCATTCACCCACCGTAAAATACCTATGCTCTTGAGAGAAGCCACTAGTGAAACCTATGGCCCCCGGGTCTATCTTCATCATATTAATCTTCCAATACTTAGTTATTTGCTTTGCTTTTATTTTACTTTGCATCTTTATCACAAAAATACCAAAAATATTGTCTTATGATATCTATCAGATCTCACTCTCGTAAGTGACCGTGAAGGGATTGACAACCCCTTATCGCGTGGGCTATGGGGAGTTATTTGCTTTGTGCAGGTTCGAGGGACTCGCGCGTAGCCTCCACCTGGATTGATACCTTGGTTCTAAAAAACTGAGGGAAATACTGATGCTACTTTGCTACATCATCCTTTCCTCTTCGGGGAAATCCAACACAGTGCTCAAGAGGTAGCAGCCACTTGGAAGGTTATCCCTTCGGACCGATAGTTCTCCGGCATGCTGAATACCACACCGAGTGTAATTTTCCCTGCGCATCGTGCCTCCCGACTAGGAATGATCCCTTAGAAGGTTGTATTACTATGCTTGATGCAGCTCCTGTCTATTTCCATTTTATTCAGTGTATCCTCGTAGATGAGGTTTAATCCGCTGCCACCATCCATGAGCACTTTAGTGAGTTTAAATCCGTCTAGAATTGGATTGAGGACCAAGGCGACTGGTGCCTGGACTGACCGGATTTTTGGTTCGTCACTCGCGTTGAAAGTTATGGCCGTGTCGTTCCAAGGATTTATCGTTGCGACTTGGCAGACTTCGGCGAGGTCGCGGAGTGCCCTCTTGCGCCGATTGTTTGAAGCGAAAGTCTCGAAGACTGTCAATACTCTGTGGTCATCGTGTTCCGGGGGGAGTTGCTCCGTGGTATTTTTGGTGAGGATATCGTCGCCACTCTTGGCCACTTGCCGGGGTATCCAACATGCTCTAAGGTTGTGGGTTGGTATGGTATCCGGTGTTGTGTGTATTTTGCATGGCCTATCGAGCCATCCCTCCAGAACGGTTCCACGTCATGTGATGGGCTTCAATTTCTTTACTATTGGGTCGGGCGCCCCGCGAGGGTGCATCCTTTTTGCCCGCACGAGGGGTTGAGTGGAAACCGGTGGTTCCCAGTGAGCTGCCTGAGCTTTCCAGGCGCTTTCCATTACATAATACTTATGTACTATGGTTGCCAAGTCAGTGAAGTGTGATACGTGACGGCGGTTGATGGCGTTGAGGATTCCTTCATCTGTGCAATTATTGTAGAATACTAAGATCGCGTCTTCGTCACGACAATCTTTAATCTTGTCTTTGACAAGGAGGAATCTAGCCCAAAAGTGATGGACTATTTCCTGAGACTGCTGCTATATGCACGTGAGGTCATGCATATCTGGGTGGGTGGGTGGCTTTAGATCCGAACCCTGACCCAATTTGGGATCCGGAGTCTGAGGGATTTCCGAGCTTAACAGTTCGGGCTCCGGGATATCAACTGATTTTTCAAGCCCGCCATCCGATTCTAGGTTCGGAGGACGGGGCGTGTTGTTCTGCGGACAGGTGTCCGGCTCTTCGAGCTCAGAAATCCAAACATAGTTTGTCCTCAATATAGAGGAAGAGTCTTTGATTTGCTCCTCTACTACCGCTATCTGATGGGTGATCGACGGAGATTTGATTTCTCTCTGATCGGGTTTAAGCCCAATCCGATACTGTCCTTGATAACAAGGCGAGCCATCAACCCTGTCTTTGACGTCACAGAGGAACTCTCAATGAAAGCACCAATGTCGGTGTCAAAACCGGCAGATCTCGGGTAGGGGGTCCCGAACTATGCGTCTGAGGTTGATGGTAACAGAAGACAAGGGACACGAAGTTTTACCCAGGTTCGGGCCCTCTCGATGGAGGTAATACCCTATGTCCTGCTTGATTAATATTGATGAGTATGGGGGTTACAAGAGTTGATCTACCACGAGATCGTAATGGCTAAAACCCTAGAAGTCTAGCCTATATGATTATGATTGCCTCTATGGACTAAACCCTCTGGTTTATATAGACACCGGAGGGGACTAGGGTTGTACAAAGTCGGTTACATAGAAAGGAAATAGTACATCCGGCCGCCTAGCTTGCCTTCCACGCAAAGGAGAGTCCTATCCGGACACGGGAGAAAGTCTTCTATCTTGTATCTTCATGGCCCAATAGTTCGGCCCATGTAACACAGGCCGGACGCCCGAGGACCCCTTAATCCAGTACTCCCTCATCTATCTCTACATAGATAGATCTTGTCTACATCATGCCATCATTCTTATTGCATTACTCCATTTCTCCATGAACTTAATACACTAGATGCATTCTGGATAGCGGTCGATGTGTGGAGTAATAATAGTAGATGCAGGCATGAGTCGGTCTACTAATCTTGGACGTGATGCCTATATAATGATCATTGCCTGGATATCGTCATGAGTATTTGAAGTTTTGTCAATTGCCCAACAGTAATTTGTTCACCCACCGTTTGATATTTTCCTCGAGAGAAGCCACTAGTGAAACCTACGGCCCCCGGGTCTCTTTCTCATATATTTGCCTTTGCGATCTACTTTTTCCTTGCATTTATTTTCAGATCTATTAATCCAAAAAACCAAAGATACCTTGCTGCAATTTATTCTTATTTATTTTATTTTGTGTTTGGTATATCAATCTACTACAAATTTACCTCACGTCCGTTTGCCTATCTTGAGGCGACGTACCCCAAAAGGGATTGACACCCCCTTTAACACGTTGGGTTGTGAGGATTTGTTATCTGTGTGCAGGGGCTGTTTACGTTGTGTTGCTTGGTTCTCCTACTAGTTCAATAACCTTGGTTTCATATCTGAGGGAAATACCTATCGCCGCTGTGTTGCATCATCCCTTCCTCTTTGCGGAAATACCAACATAGCTTCAAGCAACATCACCATCTCACTAGAGTCCTTATGGATGGCGCCAGCAACCTCAACTTGATCTATCAACATACTGTCCGTAAGATGGGTATCGACCCGTCAAGAATCAAACCTAGTAACACTACCTTTAAAGGAGTGATACTCGGCATGGAGGCCCGCTGCACGGGCTCCTTAACACTAGAAGTAGTATTCGGCTCTCCAAACAACTTCCGAAGCGAAGAATCGATCTTCGACATCGTCCCTTTTTGCAGTGGTTATCATGCACTGCTTGGACGAACTACTTTCGCCCTCTTTAATGCAGTCCCACACTATGCTTATTTGAAGCTCAAAATGCCCGAACCACGTGGCGTCATCACAGTAAATGGAAATATGGGGCGCTCCCTCCGTACTAAGGAGCACATTGTGGCCCTAGCAGCCAAGGTACAGGGCGGCTTCATTAAGCTGAACAACTCATCGGTCATCAAGACCCATGACACTGCTAAGCGAGTCTGATCCGCATTACAAAGTGATGGCCCGGGGGAGACGGAGCTTGAATAGCAGTTTAGCCTCCGCCGATCGCCCCATAAGGTTACGGCATATGTACCGCGCGTACATAATTATGCACTTAAAATACCTTGGGCGGCACAGGAGGCACACTGCGGAGAAGGTCCATAGTACGGCTTGACCATATTCGGACCTAAACTTTTTTCTTCTTTCCACTGTAGGTTCGTTAAAGAACCTACCTGATCTACGGTTGTACATAAGCTCTTTTCCAGGTCCCTCTTTCTTGTAGACGACCATCAACTTCTTCTCTCAAAGGATCTCTGATACGTCTCCAATGTATCTATAATTTTTGATTGTTCCATGCTGTTTTATTATCAATCTTGGATGTTTTATAATCATTTTATAGTCATTTTGTATCATTTTTTGGTACTAACCTATTGGCATAGTGCCAAGTGCCAATTGTTGTTTTTTCATGTTTTTACAACGCAGAATATCAATATCAGACAGAGTACAAATGCCACGAAACTTTATGATGATTTTTTATGGACAAAAGGAAGAAGTTGGGCCCTGGTTGCACCTGGTGGGTTGTCCTGGAGAAATTCCTTTTTTATGTCGCTTGAAGCTACGTTGATATTTCCCCAAAGAGGAAGGGATGATGCAGCACATCGGCGGTAGGTATTTCCCTTATATATGAAACCAAGGTTATCGAACAAGTAGGAGAACCAAGAAACACAACGTAAACAACCCTTGCACACAAATAACAACCACTCGCAACCCGACGTGTTAAAGGGGTTGTCAATCCCTTTCGGGTAACGGTGCCAGAAACGGTGCATGGACGGGAGAAAGTTGTAATAGATTGAATAAATAGATCGCAAATAAAATAAAGTGCAACAAAGTATTTCTGGGTTTTTGGATTAATAGATCTGAAAATAAAAGCAAATAAAAGTAGATCGCAAAGGCAAATAATATGAGAAAGAGACCTGGGGGCCGTAGGTTTCACTAGTGGCCTCTCTCGAGAAAAATAGCAAAGCGGTGGGTGAACATATTACTGTTGGGAAATTGATAGAACCTCAAATAATTATGACGATATCTAGGCAATGATCATTACATAGGCATCACATCCAAGATTAGTAGACCGACTCCTGCCTGCATCTACTACTATTACTCCACACATCGACCACTATCCAGCATGCATCTAGTGTATTAAGTTCGTGGAAAATGGAGTAATGCAATAAGAATGATGACATGATGTAGACAAGATCCGTTTATCTATTGAGTTAGATATAGATCCCATCTTTTTATCCTTAGTAGCAACGATACATACATGTCGGTTCCCCTTCTGTCACTGGGATCAAGCACCGTAAGATCGAACCCACTACCGGGCACCTCTTCCCATTGCAAGATAAATAGATCAAGTTGGCCAAACAAAACCCAAATATTGGAGAAGAAATACGAGGCTATAAGAGATCATGCATAAAAGAGATCAAAGAAACTCAAATACTTCCATGGATATAAAAACATAGATCTGATCATAAACTCAAAGTTCATCGATCCCAACAAACACACCACAAAAGAGTTACATCATATGGATCTCCAAGAGACCATTGTATTGAGAATTAAGAGAGAGAGAGAGAGAGAGATATGAAGCCATCTAGCTACTAACTACGGACCCGAAGGTCTACAAAGAACTACTCACGCATCATCAGAGAAGCACCAATGGAGGTGGTGAACCCCATCCGAGATGGTGTCTAGATTGGATATGGTGTTTCTGGACTCTGTGGCGGCTGGATGAATATTTCATCGACACCCCTAGGGTTTTGGGAATATTTGGGTATTTATAGAGCAAAGTGGCGGTCGAGGGGCACCCGAGGTGGGCACAACCCACCAGGGTACGCCTGGACCTCCTGGCGTGTCCTGGTGGGTTGTACCCTCCTCGGGACTCCCCCCAGGTGCAACCAGGGCCCAACTTCTTCCTTTTGGTCCATAAAAAATCATTGTAAAGTTTCGTGGCACTTGGACTTCGTCTGATATTGATTTTCTGCGATGTAAAAAACATGAAAAAACAGGAACTGGCACTTGGCACTATGTCAATAGGTTAGTACCAAAAAATGATATAAAATGACTACAAAATGATTATAAAACATCCAAGATTGATGATAAAACAACATGGAACAATAAAAAATTATAGATACGTTGGAGACGTGTCAGCGTCCCTAAGCTTAACTCCTACTCGTCCTCGAGTAGGTAAGTGATAAAAACAGAATTTTTGAGGTGGAGTGTTGTTCATCATGTCATATCATATTCTTTTCTTTATAGCATGGACAATTGTGATTTTATGTGATTCAAAGCAATAGTCTAGTTTTGACATAATAATTTAGATACTCAAGCATATCAACAAGCAACCATGTCTTTCAAAATATCAATGCTAAAACAAGTTATCCCTAGCCCATCATGCTCAAACATTGATCCATTCATGAAACACACTCGAATATTAGCTACACCCAATACTTAAGTACGATCATATTGCCTCCTAGTTGGTGCTTTTATAAGAGAAAATGGAGACTCAAATTCAAAAATAAAAATTGCATAAAGTAAATATAGGCCCTTCGTAGAGGGAAGTAGGGATTTGTAGAGGTGCCAGAGCTCAAAGCGAAAAACTTAGAGATAAGAACATTTTGAGAGGTGTATCCATCCCACCAATGAAAATGACTTAGAGTTCCGAACAATTTCCATGCTAGATATGCCATAGGCGGTTCCCAAACAGAAAATAAAGTTTATTCCTTTTTTCCACCATAACTTTCACTTTCCATGGCTAACCGTATCCACGGGTGCCCTCCATACCAACACTTTCCAAGGAATTTATTATTTGACAACATAAAGTAAATTCATTTTTGCATTTCGGGACTGGGCATCCCTAAGACCTTTGCCTTACTCTCGTGCAATGACAAGTGAATAAACACTCATCTTGAGAATAACACATCCAGCATAGAAAATAATAGCCACCCGTTACGGTTCCGCGAGCGAAACAAACACACAAAAGAGAAGTTTATTTTGAAAATTAGAGATGGCACATGCAAATTTGCTTAGAACGGCAAAAGAATACCGCATATAGGTAGATATAGTGGACTCATGTGGCAAAACTGGTTTAAAGGATTTTGGATGCACAAGTAGATATCATACTTGGTGCAAAATGAAGGCTAGCAAAAGATTGGGAAGCGACCAACCAAGAAATGGATAATCTCATAAGCAAGCATTAAGCATAATTAACACCGAATAATGCACCACAAGTAGGATATAATTTCATTGCATGACTATTGACTTTCGTACTTGCATAGGGAATCACAAACCTTAACACCAATATTCTTACTAAAGCATCATTACTCATCAACATAACTCACATATCACATCATCATATCTCAAAACTATTACTAAGAATCAAGTTTATTTTGTCCAATGATCTTCATGACATTTATTTTTTATTTCTTTATCCTTGTTAGATATCTATCACTTTGGGACTAATTTTCATGTGTTGCTTTTCATAAGCTCAAAGAAATATAAGTGAAGATCATGAGCATAACAAATTTTCTTTCTCTCAAAATAATTTAAGTGAAGCAAGAGGGAATTTCTTCAATATTTTACTAACTCTCAAATAAATCTAAGTGAATCAAGAGAGAATTTCTTCAAAAATAACAAAGCACACCGTGCTCAAAAAGATTTAGGTGAAGCACTAGAGCAAGTCCTAGCTCATAAAAGATTTAAGTGAAGCACAAAGAGCAATTATAGAAAATCATGACATAATTTTGGCTCTCTCAAATAGGTGTGTCCAGCAAGGATTGATGACTTAAAACACAAAATAAAACAAGCAAAGGCACATATCATACAAGACGCTCCAAGAAAACACATATCATGTGACGAATAAAAATATAGTATCGAGTAAAATACCGATAGTTGTTGGAAGAAAGTGGGGATGCCACTCGGGGGCATCCCCAAGCTTAGTTGGTTGCTCATTCTTGGATAATAGCTTGGGATGCCGGGGCACCCCCAAGCTTAGGATCTTACATCCTTCCTTCATCCATCGTAAGATAACTCAAAACTTGAAAACTTCAATCACACAAAACTCAACAAAACCTTCGTGAGACACGTTAGTATAAGAATAATAAATCACTACTATAAGTGCTGTATTGAACCAATTCATATTTTGTTTTTGTATTATATCTACTGCAATCCAACTTTTCTATGGAAAAAACTCATCAAATAAAACCATAGAGCCATCAAAATAAGCACACAACACAAAGAAAATAGAATCTGTCAAAACAGAACAGATTGTACCAATCTGACTATTTCGAATACTTATGTAGCTCCAAACATTCTGAAAAATTAGGATGACATGAGCAATTTGTATATTAATCTACTGCAAGTGGAAAGGTTATTTTATCACTCTCTGGTAAAAAATGAAAATTATTTTTGTTAGCATAAAAGTTTCTATTTTTTCAACAAGATCAAACAACTATCACCCAAGAAGATCCTAAAGGCTTTACTTGGCACAAACACTAATTAAAACACAAAAAACACAAAAATAAGAGTATCATAATTGTGTAAACACACAAGAACAGAAAGCAAAAAAGCAAAAATAAAATTTATTCATTGGGTTGCTTCCCAACAAGCGTTATAGTTTTGCGCCCTTAGTTAGGCATAAATTCTCAACGATGCTCACACAAAAGATAATAATTGGAACGCAAAGAGAGCATCATGAAACATGTGACAAACACATTTAAGTCTAACATACTTCCTATGCATAGGAATTTTATAGGAAAATAAATTAGCAAGACAAGAAATATCTAGCATATGCAAAGGAGAGGAATGGAACATTGGCAATCTCAACATAATGAGAGGAAATTTAATAACATGGAAATTTCTACAACCATATTTTCCTCTCTCATAATAATTGTAGGTGGGATAATATTCAAATTAAACAATATAACTATCACATAACATATTCTCTATATGATCCACATTCATGCAATGTTGACACTCTTCCAAAATAGTGGGATTATCATCAAATAAAGTCATGACCTCTCCAAGCCCACTTTCATAAAAATTTCATAAGATTGAACACTCTCCAAATATGTGGGATTATTTTTAGCTAAAGTTGACAATCTTCCAAACCCACTTTCAATATTATCGCAAACATATTCATCATGAAGCTTAAAAGAATTTCAAGATCATAAGAAAAATCACCCCAATCATGATCGTTGCAACAAATAGTGGTCATATCAAAATTAGCATCCCCAAGCTTGGGGTTTTGCATATTATTAGCACAGCTGAAATTAATAGAATTTATAGTAAAATTATTGCAATCATGCTTTTCATTCAAGGAGCTATCATGAATCACTTCATAAATTTCTTCATCACAATTTTCAGATTCACGATTCTCAAGCAAAACTTCATAAAGATAATCTAGTGCACTCAACTCACTAGCAATTGGTTCATCGTGATTGGATATTTTAAAAGATTAGCAAGTGGACGGGGATCCATATCAATAGATTTTTAGCAATCAAAGATGCAAGCATATAAAAGGCACATGGCAACACAAGCAAACATGAGATCTGACGAGAAAACGGCGAACAAAAAAGAGGGCGAATAAAACGACAAATTTTTGTGAAGTGGGGGAGAGGAAAATGAGAGGCAAATGGCCAATAATGTAAATTGCGAGGAGATGAGATTTGTGATTGGGAACCTGGTATATGTTGAAGATCCTCCGCGGCAATGGCGCCAGAAATTCCTTTTGATGTCGCTTGAAGCTACGTCGATATTTCCCCAAAGAGGAAGGGATGATGCAGCATAGCGGCGGTATGTATTTACCTCAGATATGAAACCAAGGTTATCGAACCAGTAGGAGAACCAATCAACACAACGTAAACAGCCCCTGCACACAAATAACAACCACTCGCAACCCGACGTGTTAAAGGGTTTGTCAATCCCTTTCGGGTAACGGCGCCAGAAACAGTGCATGGATGGGAGAAAGTTGTAATAGATTGAATAAATAGATCGCAAATAAAATAAAGTGCAACAAAATATTTTTGGGTTTTTGGATTAATAGATCTGAAAATAAAAGCAAATAAAAGTAATCGCAAAGGCAAATATTATGAGAAAGAGACCCGGGGCCGTAGGTTTCACTAGTGGCTTCTCTTGAGAAAAATAGCAAAGCGGTGGGTGAACAAATTACTGTTGGGCAATTGATAGAACCTCAAATAATTATGACGATATGAAGGCAATGATAATTACATAGGCATCATGTCCAAGATTAGTAGACCGACTCATGCCTGCATCTACTACTTACTCCACACATCGAACTATCCATCATGCATCTAGTGTATTAAGTTCATGGAAAAACGGAGTAATGCAATAAGAACGATGACATGATGTAGACAAGATCCATTTATCTATTACGTTAGATATAGATCCCATCTTTTTATCCTTAGTAGCAACGATACATATGTGTCGGTTCCCCTTCTGTCACTGGGATCAAGCACCGTAAGATCGAACCCACTACTGGGCACCTCTCCCCATTGCAAGATAAATAGATCAAGTTGGCCAAACAAAACCCAAATATCAGAGAAGAACTATGAGGCTATAAGATATCATGCATAAAAGGGATCAAAGAATCTCAAATACTTTCATGGATATAAAAACATAGATCTGATCATAAACTCAAAGTTCATCGATCCCAACAAACACACCGCAAAAGAGTTACATCATATGGATCTCCGAGAGACCATTGTATTGAGAATCAAGAGAGAGAGAGAGAGAGAGAGAGAGAGATGAAGCCATCTAGCTACTAACTACAGACCCAAAGGTCTACAAAAAACTACTCACGCATCATCGGAGAGGCGCCAATGGAGGTGGTGAACCCCATCCGAGATGGTGTCTAGATTGGATGTGGTGTTTCTGGACTCTGCGGCGGTTGGATGAATATTTCATCGACTCCCCTAGGGTTTTGGGAATATTTGGGTATTTATAGAGCAAAGAGGCGGTCTGGGGGCACCCGAGGTGGGCACAACCCACCAGGGCGTGCCTGGGCCTCCTGGCGTGCCCTGGTGGGTTGTCCCCTCCTCGGGACTCCCCCCAGGTGCAACCAGGGCCCAGTTTCTTCCTTTTGGTCCATAAAAAATCATCATAAAGTTTCGTGGCATTTGGACTCTGTCCAATATTGATTTTCTGCGATGTAAAAAACATGAAAAAAACAGCAACTGGCAATTGGCACTATGTCAATAGGTTAGTACCAAAAAATGATATAAAATGATTATAAAACATCCAAGATTGGTAATAAAACAACATGGAACAATCAAAAAATATAGATATGTTGGAGATGTATCAATCTCCTACCAAGGAGAAATGACACAGACATACGGCAGGGCACCATTGGGATCTTCAAACCATCACTTTTAGGCCTTGTGTAAACTCTCGCCATGTAAAATGGCCTCGATATTCATGGCATTATCTGTAACAACACGTCTTGACGTATTAATCAGGGTATAAAGGAAACAGTTGATCTCCACTTTTGTTTGGACTTCACTTTATTTTTATGTTATCATCTGTATTCCCTCCCTACTTCAGACTGCCACACGTGCTTTAGTCCGGCCTTAACATCGGGGGTTGTATTCGGCCCTGCACACCTCAAGTCCGAACACCTATAGGGAACTCTACAGCATCCCGAATATTGCATTATATGCATCGGCTCCGAATCATGTCTTTGGTCTATAGTTGGGTTTGCCCGGCTCCTATGCTTTACCGCCTTATGTTCCGCTCGTTCGGCTAAGGTGGTAAAGAGAGAACTACTGTGATTGTATTTCTGGTTCGTCCGGTCAAGTACCTCAGTAGAGAAAGCCGAAAACTGACTATCATGATAGGCAAGAGCTAGTCGGCGATTCGGTGACTTATTATTATACTACAAATCGTTAGCGATTTACCCCATGTTATACGAGGGGCTGGTCTTCGTCCAGCCGCGTGGAAAAGGCACCATAGTCCGGATAGCCGCACACGCACAAGGGGCTAGTACTTAGCTCCACAGTCAAACTCCTATGTCTAAGTGAAAGTAATAAAGCCACATAGTCTGATTGCCTGGTTCACCTTGCGGACACCTCCTTTATGGACCAAGACGTTGGATAAAGCATGGTCACGCGTTATGCCGAACACCCCTATAACATCTACATGGGGGTTGAAGCCGACGACTGGCAACTTTCAAATATATAAACAATGGACAACCGCACAGGAGGAAAAATCGCTTGAAACAAAAGGAGCAAGCATGGATATATCACAACATGGGTTCGTAACATAGTTTGTACAACCCGAACACATTTAATCAAATATTACATCCTTAGAACATTGGCCCTCTACTACTTGGGCCCCTTCTAGGACGTCGTCGAAGTACCTCTCCGACTTCCGATGATCTTTGCCTTCGGGCGGACCTGTGATTGCCACTTCGGTGGCCTTCATCTTCTCCCATTGCATCTTGACGCGGGCAAAGGCCATCCGGGCACCCTCTATGTAGGCCGAGCGCTTTACAACATCAATCCACGGCCGCGCATCGATGAGCCACTTCACCAAGCCGAAGTAGCTGCTAGGAATCAGCTCGGCCGACCAGAGTTGGACTATTAGGTCCTTCATGGCCAGGCCTGCCACCCTATGCAGCTCCGTCAGCTGCTTCAGCTCGTCATTCAGAAGTGTCGGGTGTTTCTGTACGAGATACTGCGACCAGAACAACTTCTCGGTCAAGTTCCCCTCCTGAGCTCAAAAGAACTGTGCGGCATCGGCAACACTCTTCGAAAGATCCGCAAACGCGCCTAGAGAACTCCACACTCGTGTGAGCAAAGCGTACCTCTGACCTCCAAAGATACTTTGCAAAAGAAAGGCCTTACCAGCCGCTATCTGCCTCGCCTGGTGGATCTCTTCGCGAGCGCTCTGGGACTCGCTCTGCGCCTCTTTGGCATCATGGAGAGCCTTGGCAAGCTTGGAGGACTGGGCCGAAGTCTTCTGCTCCAATGTCTCGCATTTGCTGATGGCATCCTTCAGCTCCTGCTCGACTTCGGCCACCGGAGCTTCATGTTGGCGGCAGGCAACTTGTCCGGCCTCTAGTTCAGCAGCCGCTTTATCAGCGGCTGCCTTGTTTGCCTCTGCCTCCTTCTTGGCTTGGGAAGGGCGCCTTTGAGGGTCTCGACCTTGGCGGCGCCACCTATGATCATAATCAAAGAATTCTATGAGTTAACCTCTCAATGTACATATCGCTTATGATATGAAAATAAATTCCTTCTTAACATTATACGCATACCTTGCGTTTCATCGAACCGCTTGTTGATGCGGTCGAGCTCCTCATCGGCCACTTGAAGCTTCCGATTGAGCTCGGAAACTTCTGCGGTATGGGCGGTAGCCGCCAACATGGAGGCCAGTTACAATGGTAGCACAACATGTTACTATCCCGTTTACTATATGGATCCTCTGTCTGGTTTTTTCTAAACCAGACAGAGCTCGGGGGCTACTGTCTATGTGCAGGTTTATTCTTCTATATGGATATTGTAAAGTTTTTAGAACATGACGTCGCATACCTCAAAGCCTGTTAGTAGGCTACTGAAGGCTTCATTCAGTCTGTTTTTGGCGGACTGAACCTTCTCCATAACCGCACCCATCAGGGTGTGGTGCTCCTCCAGAATGGAAACACCTTGCAGTGCTTCCTCCAGAGTGTTGGGTGCCTCCGGATTAATGGAGGCTGCCGATGGAGCTGATGCTCCTCCCCTCTCTTTCAGAGGGGGCTGCTCATCCGACCCTGGAGCCATGTTGGTCTTCAGAATAGTGTGCGGCTGGGGCCCGGATTGCCGGGGCTCCCCACCGTCGGTTGTCATAGGGGTTGTCTCCCCTAGGTCTTCAACGACCGAGGTATTGACCTCGGGTGCCCTCTTGACAGCTTCGCTCGCCCCTCATTGGCCAGGAGAGGTCCTTCGGGACGACACTTCAGTGTCCTCCATGACGATAGGCGAGGGGGCTCGCGGCGACGTGTCGCTCTCTGCCATTTCGGGCGGCAGAGAGTTGCCCTCCAATAACGGAGTTTGCGGGAGCTCACGGGGTGGGCTGAAATGAAAATAGCAAAATAACTTATATAATGGAAATAGGAAGACCGAAGATAAACAGTGAGTATCTGAATACTTACGATTCGGCCAGGGCTTCACCCTGGGAGGTTTTTTGGGGACTAGTTTGGACTCTGAGTCTGAACTGTTCTGGAGGATCACCTTCCCTCTCTTGGGCACCTCCCCCTCAGGTCTTCGGAGGCTTCCCTCTTCTTCTTCCTCCCCTTATGAGGGAAGTCACTTTCCACCACCACCTCCTCCTCCTCTTCTTCCTTGTCTCCGTCGCGGGAAGAAAGGGCTTCGGTTCCTCCGGACACTGTGTCCGAAGGACCTTTGTGGCGGGGGCCGCCCTTGGCCTCCTTGCCTTTCTTCTTCTTGTCCTTCTTCTTTGGCGCCTGATACGGCGCCCGGACCAGCATCTCTGTTAGCTGGGGTGTGGCCGGGTTATCAGGCAGCAGCGCCGGGCAGTTGATCCGCTCCGCCTTTGCCGTCCAGCCCTGTACGGAAGGCAGGCGATATAATATTTATTACATTTGAAGTATTGACCAGATAAGTCTTCGGAAAGATCATGCTTACCGCCGAGGCCGGGTTCTCGGTGTCGAGTCCGATGTCCTGGATCTTCATCGGCCAACTTTTTTGGGCCTTGAAGAGCTGCTTCCATATATCTTCGTGTGTGGTACCGAAGAAGCGCTTCAAGGTCCGTGGCTCCTCCGGATTGAACTCCCACATGGGAGAGGCCCGGAGTTGGCTGGGAAGGATACGGCAGAAGAGCATCACCTGAATCGCGTTTGTGAGACCAGTGTTCGCACCCAACACGTTGGAGATGCATTTCTGTAGCATCTTCACCTCCGGTTGGGACCCCCAATCAAGGCCCTTGGTGGTTCATCAGGTGAGTCTTGTGTGGGGGGTCCGGATCTGAAGTCAGGCGTGGCCGCCCATTTGGCGTTGCGGGTTTCGGTGATGTAGAACCACTCGTGCTGCCACACCTTGACAGTCTCAACGAATGCCCCTTTGGGCCAGACAATGTTGGGGAGCTTGCTTACCATGGCCTCGCCATAGTCCGCATGTTGTCCGTCGACCACCTTCGGCTTCACATTGAAAACCTTGAGCCATAGGCCGAAGTGTGGCGGGATGCGGAGAAGAGCCTCACACACAACGATGAACGCCGATATGCGGAGGAAGGAGTTTGGGACTAGATCGTGGAAATCTAATCCGTAGTAGAACATGAGGCCTCGGATGAAGGGGTGGAGGGGAAACCCTAGCCCTCGGAGGAAATGGGGGATGAACACGACCCTCTCACCAGGCTTCGGAGTAGGGATAACCTGATCTTTGTCACGGAGCCTATGTGTGATATCTGCGGATAGATAGCCCGTGCTCCGGAGATCCTTGACGTCCTTTTCGGTGATGGAGGAGGCCTCCCACTTGCCCTTGGAACCGGACTCGACCATTGCTAGGAAGGGTGGCAGCAGTGGGAAAGATCGAAGTTGTGCGTGCTAGAGCTTGGAGGTGGGAAGGCAGTAGCTAGAAGAAGGCGTGGGGAAAAGGAGGGATCTTTATCCTCTTATAGACGGTGAAAATACCAAACGTCCCCCTCTCAAGCCATAAACTTCACCTATTCCCAACGAGATCATGCGTAAGGTGCGGTTGGGTTACCCAAACCACATTGATGAGAATTCCGTAATGGGCGGGCACGATCTCTGCTTTGACAAGATGTGCCAATGGAGGCTAAGCCTCGAAACGCGAAACGGGAGGCGTGAAAACGATTCGAAATGTTAAAGAGTCAAGTGTGACGCTTCGCCGAAAAAGTTGTCAGTAAAAGACGTTGTACCTATTTTGACGTCTTGCCTTTGTGGCTAAGGGTTGTATTAATTGTGCAGAGCCGGACACAATTCCTTTATGCAGGGAGCTAACTTAAAATGTTCAGGAGAAGGAACCCTGCCTTGCAATGCCGAACATAATCTGCATGCCGAACACATCGTCATCGAAGACTGGTTCACGGGCTACTAAGGGAGTCCTAGATTAGGGGGTCCTCGGGTGTCCGATCTATTCGATATGGGCCGGACTGATGGGCCGTGAAGATAAAGCAGAAGACTATCCCCTGTGTCCAGATAGGACTCCTATATGCATGGACGGCAAGTTTGGTGTCCGGATGTACTATTTTCTTCCCTTGTAAACCGACTCTGTACAACCCTAGGCCCCTCCGGTGTATATATAAACGAGAGGGTTTAGTCCATAGAGGCTATCAGAATAATCATAGGCTAGACAGCTAGGGTGTAGCCATTACGATCTCGAGGTAGATCAACTCTTGTAACCCTTATACACACCAAATATAATTGAGCAGGACGTATGGTTTTACCTACATTAAGAGGGCCCGAACCTGGGTAAACATCATGTCCCTATCATCCCTTGTTACCATCGATCCTCAGACACACAACTCAGGACCCCCTACCCGAGATCTGTCGGTTTTGACACCGGCAGTGGCTTCTTCCTCCTTTCTCCCTGCTGGATATCTTTCTGATTCTTCTTCTTTTACGTTTTTAAACTGTTTTGGAATGATGAACAAGTGATTGTGCGTATGTTGAATTGTGTGATGATGCGACGACGTCGTTTCTGTGTGATTTGTTGGGAGATTTATGCGATGAAATTTTTGGCTGGATGCTAAAGGGAGTGGATAGTGCAATGAAGAACAGAGAGGGGGAGGAGACAGAGTTGTAGCATTGCAAGATAAACTTACAGAGAATGATGCTAAAATTGCAGTTATAAAAGCTAGATATGAGATAAGTGAGATGATGTTGTACTAAGAATGAGCTATTTGTGCTTATGATCATGACAAGCACACAAATGATAGTGTTTAGTACATGATCAACAAAAGCACACAAATGACATATGGTTTTGGTCTTCCGTTCGAGGGACTGTTCATGGGTGGTTTGCGGGGTCGTTCATCTACGGTTCGAGGGACTCCAACCACGATCTACACCGACTTGTCTTCTTCCACTGCAACTCAGAGTCGGTAACCATCTGATCCAAATCGTTCATCGCCTCTACACAATGTTCCTGGGTGATCAAGGGCGATTTTTGTTCTCTACAATGTTTCCCAATAATGGTATCAGAGTGGTTCTATGAGTAGATACAGGTTTCGATCTAGATCACATGTGGATGTGAGGTTTTGATGTTCTTGCTATGCTTCCCTCAAGTGTTTCTTTGATTCAGTTCATTGACGACATGATGTAGCTTTTGCATAAAGTTCTGACAATCGATCGTCTCTAACTGTCGACGATCTGCTAACAATTCTTTGGGCTTCATCATAGTCAAGAATAGTGAAATGTCACGGACTCGAGAGGGCGATGAAGATGTTCGATCTTCTAGGGGTTCACGTGTATCGACGAAGTTTAGTGGGGGGCTAGAAAATTTTAATTAAGTCTCTTCCCTCGCACACCCTGAAGTTAATCTAGCAACAAGAATTATCGCCTTGATGGTGGACGTAGCTAGCTAGTGCTATCCGGAAACCCTAGAAGCCACGCAACTAAAATTTGCCAAACCGATTAGAGGACGTCTAACTTGGTTTTGCAGGTTACATGGGATGTGGTATACCCTTCGTAATGATAATGAGTTTATGTATGAGATGATTATATGTTGTAATGTTAAGTGGCCTGCGCGTCACAGTACGACATGATGACTGGAGCCACATGATTGCCACTTTAATGTAGTAGATGTAGAGATAGTCTATAGGTTACAGGTGACGGTGACATGCTTGCACGAAGGACCCCTGTGTGAGGCGGTTGTACCAGGCGCATGGAGGAGGGCACTGGATTTTTTGTGTGTCGTGACAACATTTTCTGAAACTAGTGCCACGAGAACAATTTTTGCAATTACTACCACAACAACGTTTTTGAAACGGCTACCACGACAACAGGTTTTTTTGATGCCACAATAACGTTTCAACTGAAGATTCAAGAAGATTGCGAAGACTTCCCGATACCCAAGGCTATACCATATCATGCTATTATGAATTGCCTGAGATGTTCATCCCTTTGTTGTTTGCACTCTTTGATTGTGCAATAGTCAATTATTAGGATGATCTCTCATAGTAAATATCAAGTTAAAATGTGCTCTTCTCAGTGTTGCAACCATCTATAACACGTAGCTTTTCTGGAGTGCGTCATGTCCACATGAGTACAAATGGATCGTGAGGTGTGAGATGACAGTTATGTTCATTGGTCAATCGGTAACAAAGGCTAATGTGGCAGGGCTATTGTGGTGGTCGGGCCCATCCATAAGCTGGTAATGGAGTGTTGATGTGGCAGGCCTGCAGGGGTGGATAGGCTGCATGTTAAGTTAAATAACATAGTGGGGATGCATCTCTTAGGTATATAGCATGCCAAATTTTAGAGGGTCTTCTACCTTGTCCACCTGCAAAAAATTATCACTTGGAGTAAAAGCAGGGGATCATTAGTAAGGACCTTGCATGAGGTGTCCAGGAGGAGCACATCCTGACATTCTCCTGGGCATGCCAACCCGGTGGATGAAGTGGTGGAGATGTCACTTAGGCGAGATGGTTCGTGGTGTCTTGTACCAGATGTGGTTTGGAGTAGTAGGTGAGGAGTCGCAGGGGTGCAGCAGCGCCATCTCTGGCCACCGGGGTCGCATGCAGGAGCAGGATTCTTTCCTTTAAGTGGAGAAGGTTCAGGAGAGGAGCGGGTCACATGAGGGTGCACTTCTCTGGTGGCCAACGCCAGACGAGCTGGGATGGGCCGAAGGGGCAAAGGTGGCGGCGACAACCCTAGCCACCTGCTCACTCGGGGAGGAAAGAACGAGAGAGAGAGAGAGCTGCCCAATCCACAGGCTCAAGGGCGATTTTATTTCTCATCTCTTTAGTTGCACAGTGAAATCGACACGGTAAAAAGAGGAGCACGTGGATCATGTGGTTGCTCGCCCCTTCTCTCGCTCTTTTAATGCTCCAAGGAAATGCCGCATTAAAATTTATTAGTTTACCATACTTTGATGCATGGTAAAAACGGTTAGTTATTTGCATGTTAAATATTTCAAAGTTTTTTTGCAAACAATTGGGAAGGTCCCCACCTACCCCATCCACTATTTTTCACTAATTCAAAGTTTTTTTGCAAGCGAATATACCTATAAGGCAATAAAAGAACAAAGAAACTATCTACCCTAAGCTAAGTTGTCAGTACATTATGACAATAGAGGAACAAGCCGTTGCTCCACCCCGAACTCACGTAGACGACCTCGGTTACAAAACCGTGCTACCTACCCAAGGATGAGCGTAGCCCTTTGAAAATAAGGTTGTTTCGCTGTATCAAGAGGCGCCAAACATGCTAGAATAATTATCACTATGAAGCAATGCCTATTAAAACGTCGACACGCCCACTTGATTTTAAAAGGCTTCTCTAGTTGTACCCCAGGTGCAACTAAAAATGCGTAGAATGTCCAAAGTCCATGTGTGGTAGAGAACACATTAATTCTCATATGATACCTTCCCGTTGGTCCTCTCCCAAAGCTAAATGATAGCTGATGTGGTATGTGCAACTGAAAAATCTAGCATCATATCTACTCGATGAATAATCTATGGAGCTCCAAATAGAATGTCAAAAATCATGTTCTTGGGAGAAAGGACCACTTCATTTTTTTCTTGTATTATTGCCAGTATAGTGGTATAGTGTGTAATCATAGAACAATACGCATCCATATAATGATTTGACACTTTCCAAAAATGTTAGCTTCCTATGGTAATGCATAAAGTAATAGGTAATACCAAATATCATTGGTCACCATGCTCAATATACGTCATTGGATGGAAAAATAATGATGGTTCAAAACAATGTGGGTGCATCTAATTCGTCTCTCTCCCTCTCTCCATACGTGAAAGATCACATAGCCAACATGTATATTCCGAAAGTCTGGTGAGGCCATGGACATAGATACAAATAATGGGATTTGGTAACCTATGAGATAACTCAATTGGAAGCAGAAATCGAAAATTCAGAGCAACTTCTAGAGAGGAGCACAAACTGTTCTGTGACTCCAAACGATCCCAATTCAAAGGGTCCGAATCATTTAGGCAAAAATCTAGCCCCAAAATTCGCATCACCCTTGTGTGCAAAAACTAAGAATATTCATGGACTTGGAGGGGGCAATCATTTTGCCACCTTAGATTGGATTAGCTTGTGCGGAATCAAAGCTTGGAGATGGTGAGGAGTTCACACCTTCCGTAGCTTGGTGAGACGCTGCTACAGTGGCCACATAGGAGGGGGCAAATGCCTACCGTAGGGGTTTGTCCTAGGTGCCTGATGTGCCATATGTCAGTGAAAAGGTTTCTAACCTCGGTTGCCAGCCATGTCATGCCTCCATGATTGATCTTATGCCGACACCCTCTTTTCTAACTAAAAGAGAAGAACACAAAAACGAACATGTTTCAATTCAAGATATTGATCTATCAACCTTCACTAGCAAATTAAAGCTTTTCACTTATTTTTTTCCAACTTTGTACGGTTCTATTTTCTTATGAAAGCATGGACTATCCGTATTAACCTAATGCGCATTACAAAAATTATTTTGAATATTGATAAGATCAATAGTATCGTTGAATTCATATTTTAAAGAAATCCCCAATGGTATACTTGTTAGAATAGACATCTCATACATTCTTGGTCTTATCGACAATTAAAGTACATCTTAAAATACATAGTGGCAATATCTTTCCGAATGAAGGTTGCAAAATACTTACGTCGTTAACAATGACTCATGTGAGAACATGAGAAGGATCATCAAGCCAATGTGCGATGGTTCTTGCCTTGCTTTGTTCTCTCACCTTTTCATGCTACCACTTTTAACTTTGATTTATACTTGAGAGGCAGTATCATGTCTATCTCGTGGGGCACATTGCTCCAATGGGCTTGCTTGCATGAGGCGTTGCGCGAAACGATCTCTCCATTTGTGACCTATGGCAGGAGGCCATGGATCGACTCCTGGGCCACAAGAGAAATTCTCTAAACACTTCGATGCCTCTTATGATGTGGATTCTCCATTAGTTGGTAGAGTGTGGTGTCGTAGGTCATGTTTCACCCTCCATTTTTATGGAGTTGTTTCGGTGTGGCTGACCGATATCCTAGTCTTCATGCTTAGATCTTTATAGGGGGCGTGCATTCTGTTGTACTTGGCGGGGTGTTTATGTTTCGGTCATGTATTCCTCTTCTTCCTTAATACTCCTGCATGGTTTGATTTCATCTTCTTTGGAAAAGAGAAATTAATACTTCTTTATCTAACCTAGCTATATCAATATAGAAAGAGCGAGTTGCGAAAATCGAACATATCTCACCCGTCAACAGTGTCTATCCAATGATCCACATCGCTTTGGTGTTAGTGTTAAATATGTTTAGCACTAAACACATTTAGCATTCTCTCTCCTAATAAATAGCATGCCTAGTATCAACATCAATGTTAACCGGAATGTTAACATGCAATACAATTGCACATACGCTTTTTTTTTTTGAAAAACATGCACACACAATTCCTAGTACTTAACATTTTTTTGAGGGGAACACAGTTACTAGTAACTGAAAACATCATTTTGGATTGGTTCAGGCAAGACCGTTTTCGCACTTTTTTTTTTCTGAGAACAGCCCGGTTTACACTCGAAGGGTTTACAGCCCAAAACCACCACATCGTCGACATTTCAAGCCCACTAAACCCGTGCCGCCGCTCAAGAAGGCCCAGCTCGCCAGCCTCACCTCTCGTGGCCCTCACGCTTGCGTCCCGGCCAACCCTACTTGACCTCCTCGCCCCGCAAAACCCTAACGAGCGGCGAGCCGCCTCTCTCTGAGCATCATTCACCCTCGCCCCCCAATCCCGCCGCGCGCGCCCCCATCGCGGCCGCCCCCGAGCTCCCACCCCGGAACCTTCTAGAACGCGCGGATCGCCAGAGCAGCCAGCCAGCCGGCCGGCGCGCGGCCATCGCCGCCACCGACGCGCGCATGGAGAAGCTCCGCATCCACCACTGCGGCGGCCGCGCGGTCGCCTGGGCCCCCTCCCCCATCGTCGCCCTCGCCACCTCCCCCTGCGCCTCCCAGGTCGCCGCCGCGCGGGAGGACGGCTCCCTCGAGCTCTGGCTCGTCTCCCCCGGCTCGGTCGGGTGGCACAACCAGCTCGTACGCTCCCTCCCCCCCACACCCTCCTCGCCGCGCCGAGGTTTCTGCGAGCGACCCCGGGATTTCGCCGTGACCTGATTTTCGGTTTCTGTGGCCGCAGACTATACAGGGAGGCGCGGAGTCGAGGGTCACATCGCTTGTGTGGGTGCCAAATGGCGCAGGGGGCCGTCTGCTCTCTTCCAGCGTTGATGGGTCGGTGGCTGAATGGGATCTCTTCCACCTGCAGCAAAAGGTGCCGCACTTCGCGTGCTTGTGCTACATTTCACTTCCAATTCGAACGCACTCGTCATTTCACAAACATAGGGGGATAGGTTTCCAACTTGTTGACAGTCTGTAGCAATGACCTGAAGTTCGAGGTTTTGTGCATACCGCCCGTAAGCGTGTGATTGGGTTGTAGAATGCCTGGTCTTCTTACCATCTTGGTTGCAGAAAATGCAATGTGCTAGGAGTGTATATCCGACATAAGTACCATTGGATGGTTATACATCTGTTTTTATTTGAATGTACTTGTATACTTATAGCTTTGCTATCCTATTTAGTCATTGTGAGTTTGTGGATGTAATCATGATGGTTTTATTATTCTCTTTTGCAGACTGTCCTAGATACTGTTGGGGTACCGGTCTGGCAGATGGCCATGGAGCCTACGGATGATCAATTGATTTCTGGAAATAAAAGCTCAGGATGTGCTGTGAATGGCCATGCAAATCATAATGGATCCACCGACTCTGAATTAAGTTATGTTGATGATGGTCAGAGCTCCGATGATGAAGATGATTCTGCCAAGACAAGCTCTTCGTATCGTGTGAATGAATTTCCGCGTTTGGCTCTGGCATGTGACGATGGTTCTGTACGCTTGTATAATGTGCCTGAATCTGGCCCGCTGACCTACTATAGATCTCTTCCAAGAGTGAGCGGTATGTCCTGTATATCTTAAATCTCCCTGTTTTGGCAGTGATTTCAACTAGGGTGATTATTTATTTATGTGCGTGCTTACTTGCAGGACGAGTTTTGAGTGTAACATGGAGTAATAATGCCAAATTCATATTTTCGGGAAGCAGCGATGGGTATGTTAACATACCATTCCAGTGTAAATAGCTTTTTATGATGGATCATATGTGATTCTTCACGTGTATATAATTAGACTGTTGAGCATCTTTCTTTCTCTTATATAATTATTTCTCAGTTATAGGTTATCGCTTTTTTTTATGGGATGCAATCTCTATGGGTTCATTTTTGTGATATAGTCTTGTACTATGCTCTACAGATTAATCAGATGCTGGGATTCAACAATTTTCCATGAAAAGTATCGCATCACTGCTGGATTAGGGGGTGCTGGTAGTGGAAGTGAATTTTGTATATGGTCATTACTATTTCTAAGGTGAGACAACGCATTTTCTTATGTCCAATGTTCTTCTTCCTCTACTTGCTTGTGTTGATTATTGCTGTTGCTATGTAGGTGCGGAACCCTTGTTAGCGGAGATAGTTCTGGGAGCGTTCAATTTTGGGATAACCGCCATGGAACTCTTCTGCAAGCCCACACTTACCATAAAGGCGATGTTAATGCACTAGCAACTGTGCCTAGTCAGAACCGGGTATTTTCTGCAGGATCTGATGGGCAGGTTGGTAGCATTGCTGAAACAGATGTTAGGTGGATTAACTACACTTGCGAAAAATTATCTCTATGTGTGTTTTTGCCTTAAAAAACTTGAGAAGCTGTTTGTTATTGTTGAATGCAATACATGTTGGGACATTTTCTTAAATTACAGTTGTGCAGTAAATACATCATATAAATTGGAAGTAGACTTCTCAATTAAATGTGTTAATTCTGTTTTTTGCAATTCAAGAACCCTTGAGTCAAGCATGCTGTACCTGGTTTTCTTCGCTTTCTAACTGAACAGTTGATCTCTAGGTAATTTTGTACAAGGCATCAAAAAATGAGTTCAGTGCTCATAATGAGAAGGTGGCTGAAGAGCAAATGCACAAGTGGGTCTATGTGGGATATGTTAGGGCCCACTCTCATGATGTAAGGGCATTGACTATGGCCGTACCAATATGCAAAGAAGGTTTGTGTTGGTGCATATTGTAACCTGACCTCCAATTGTGTGTACACTGATTTATCTGTGTTCTTTTATGCTGTCAGATGCTGTACCAGAGGAAAAGGTGGTAAAGGTTCGCCGCAAGGATGAATTCAGTTACCGCAAGTGGGCACATCTGGGTGTACCGATGCTCATTTCTGGTGGGGATGACACCAAGCTGTTTGCTTATTCTGCACGGGAGTTTACTCTATATGCACCTCATAACTTCTGCCCTGCACCTCAACGTCCATTGATAAATTTAGCAAGAGATTGCACAGTTAACGGAGATTCTGTGATGCTTGTCCAGTCTGTCAACTGCTTGGACGTTCTACTTGTATCAGTTAAGAACAAACTGACTCCAAGTACATCATCCGGAGGAGATGCTACGATACGACAAGTTGTTCATCTTAAAAGCAAGGGGTCTAGAAAAATAATAGCAAGTGCTGTCTCTACCAATGGAATGCTATTTGCCTATTCGGATTGTGTAAAGCCCTGCCTTTTCGCACTAAGACACAAGGGCGGAAAAAAGTTCTCGCTAGACAAAATAGAGTTGCCAAAGGGAATACCATGCTCTCAGAGCATGATGTTCACTGATGATTCATCCAGTCTGGTTCTATCTTGCAATGATGGGAAAATTTATGTAAGTTTTCTTTGATCTGACCCGTAGGAGAACGATTAGCAGATGATCTCCATTATCTGTGCATTGTAACTGCTTAATTTATGTTGTTGTGGCTGCCATGAGCCTAAAGCTATTCATCTCATAGCTTATTGGAAACAATTCTAGTAGATTACAATATGCAGTTAAAATAGTCCATTTGAAGTTTTGTACATCCAGTATAGTACTATAAGATGTTGAACCTAGTAGTAGCACGTCTAACTAATCTGAATGTACAAATTGATATGGGTCCACTTCTGTCTTTTTGGGCCTTTTTACTCGTACCTTTACTAGTGTTGAATTGAGCATGAATGGTCAAATCACAAGGTTTAGAACAGGGATGTGATTTCTATCCCCAATGATTTGACTTATTTCTTGTACGGTGAAATACATCTTGATGATTGAGCCCATGGTGATGTTTTTTTTGTCTTCTCATTCTTCTGTTATTTTGTTTCTGAACTTCATCTCTACTGCACAAATCAGGTTGTGGATATTGCGTCAAGAAAAATTTCAAATATATTTCGCCCTACAAGAAAGATAGATGGAACAAAAACTTCTTCCAAAGAACCACCTGTCACAAAAATGTTTGTGAGTGCTGATGGGCAGTGGGTGGCTGCAGCTAACTGCTTTGGGGATGTCTACATATTTAACCTTGAGGTCCAGAGGTATGCTTCATATCAGTCGATTGTGTGTGACCCTCTGAATGTGCTTTCATGCCTAGTAAGATACTAATAATTTGCTAATGTACGGAGTACAATGTAATCTTGCCATTCACAAATTCTGTTTTGCAGTCCTTTAGCATGTGACTTGGCAGACCATTAGTTTCATGATTATGCATTGGAAGGCATGCTTTTGTACCATATCTAAACCTTCTATTATCTGCAGGCAACACTGGTTCATACCGAGAATGAATGGTGGCTCGGTTACATCTGGTGGCTTTTGTCCCAAGAACAATGCCCTTGTTATAACTACATCTAAAAATGAGGTTTATGTATTTGATGTGGAAGCAAAAGAACTGGGCGAATGGTCTAAGCGTCATACACATGAATTACCCACAAGATTCCAAGACTTCCCTGGAGAGGTCATTGGCCTCTCATTTCATAAAATGAGCCCATTTTCAGTCATGATATACAGTGCCAGGTAATAACCTTCTAATGCTTAGTGTTTTCCTAGTTAGTGTCGTCTATTGCTGACCTGTTTTTGGCTAGTTCATTTATGCTGCTGGTGTTTTAATGTTCTGAGCCCTGTGCGTTAACACATTCTTGGTGCTGATTTAATACATGTTTCATGAAGTGCTGATTTGTTTACTTGGCATTTGCGAGGAAATCTGATTATATGGGAATTCATAGTCTCTGCTAGCTTTTTTTTGCCTTGTTACTAGAAGGCTGACAATGATTAACATGACGCTGAACGCATAAATGTTTCTTTCTTTTCCAGGGCAATGTGCGTTATTGATTTTGGATTGCCAGTTGTTCAGGATGTCCAATTGTCAACATCAGAAAAGACAGACTCACAAAAGGCTGCGAAAACAAAGGTTAAGCGGAAGCATCGTGACGAAGATTTGAAACAAGAGAAAAGGAGTAACTTCACCTTCTTTGCATTTAAAGATCCGGTGCTGTTTGCTGGCCACCTACTGGACAGTTCAATTCTGGTAGTAGAGAAGCAATGGATGGATGTCGTCCAAGGATTCGGCCCACCGGTCCACAGACACATATACGGGACATGATCCATCCATCCATAGTAGCTTTTGAACTTGTGGCCCTCGTAACAGGCAGGCAGCCCATTCTTTTTCATCACCGCCGTGAAATGTTTCCAACCCCAAGCAAGTTGTCTGGCATGACACTCCCAAGATGTAGCAGCACATAATGTCTGCTATTATCATCTGGCGCGATAGCAGTCTGGGTCAATTTCTCTTTGGTGGCTTTTCTTTCTTGAGTAGCCTCGTTGTATTCTTTTTCTTCACTGAAGTATGTTAGTGGACCCTTCACAGCGCCAGTTTTGTCGTACCGTGTCAAAATGCGCAAATTTTGTCATATGTAAACAATGTATCATCTACTGTTATGTCAACATATCTCGTTTGTGCGAGCCTTTGTGCTGTGTGTACGTGAGCAAATGATAGAACATGAAGGATGAAACTCGTATAATACAATCGTCGGCTGACAAATATTTTGTATTTTTAGCTAATCATTCATCAAAAAACATGATAAATCATTGAATCCCAGCCGATTGGACCTAAAAATTATTAGTTGAGTTTTTTTGTTGACGATCAATCCTTCTTTTTTCATTCACAGGTCACATGTTTTTTATCTCAATATCTAAGTAATACCCTCTTCGTCCGGAAATACTTATCACCAAAATGAATAAAAGAGGATGTATCTAGACATATTTTAGTTATAGATACACCTTTCCTTATCCATTTTGATGACATGTAATTTCGGATGGAGAGATTATGATTGAACCGCGTATGAAAATGTGCGATTAAATGTTGATAATCTGATGAAAAAAATTAAAAACAAATACTAGAAAAAGTAAAAACCTTCCAATTTTTTGTGTGGCAGATAAATTGATGCATGAGGTTCGCTCCAGTTTTTAACTCATTTGGACATTTGAGTAGCTCTCGGCAAAAAAAATAAAGTTGAGGTCTGTAAAAAAGTTTACTGTTCGCGCACAGTTGTGACCTGATTTGTCTTTTTTGTTGAGAGTTGCTCAAATCTTCAAATGAGTTGAAAATTAGAGCGGACCTCACCCATCAATTTATCCACCACACGATTTTTTTGGATTTTTTAAATTTTTCTAGTATTTGTTTTGATTTTCTTTCATACCGGGTGCAAATGAGCCTGGGCACAGAAACACTGCATTCATGAAATATGGTGTTGGATTAAATGATGTAAGGCCAGCACAATCCCAAACGGACATCCGTTCTGTTCGAATTATGTCCGTTTGGGATGGGCAAAAGGGCGGCATCCAGCCTTTTCTACATTTGTGTTGGCCGTGCATCCAACCGGCGGTCCGGCCGATTGGAGTTTTTGCTGAGGGAGTGATTTTTTTTTTGAAATTTTAACACTAGTTCATGCCAGCGGCCATAGTTCGTGCTGGCTAGATCGCCAGTGGCGGACACACATGCCAGTCTACAAAATGATCAACCCCCAAGTGTTTACGCCGTTAGCAAAGCAAGCGGCTGACACACTTGCCAGCCTACAAAATGATCAGCCCTCGTAGTTTTCACGCCGGCAATGAAGCCAGTGGTCGGCACACTTGTCAGCCTACAAAAAATGGCCATAGTTCATGTCTCGAAGCCTCCCTAGTTCATGCCGTCTTGGTAGAACATGTCCTTTTGCCTTTTCTGGAACCAACTTCTTCTCTTCAAAGACATGTTGGTCAAGTCCACGGTCATGATGGCTAGCCCACCTCTTTTGCTTTGGTGTTAGCATTGGTGGCCTCGATCATGAGCTTCTTTGTTTGGGTGGCGTCCTTCATATCGGGCTTCCTCCTCTTGACGGCCTCTTCCATGTCGAGCTTTTTTGTTTGGAGCTCCATGTATATCCTCAGTTGCTCCTCCTTTTCTTGGCGCTTCCTCTCCTCCCTTACTTCCTTTTGGGTCATCATGCCTTGCAAAGTTTCTTGTAAGGCGGAAGAGGCCGCATCACGCTTCTCATCCACCTTCGAGTTGGTCTTGCCCCTCAGCCTCTTAACTCCATCTCCATCCCCAGCCACGGCCGCCGGCCCTCCATTCTTCTTCCGAGCCACATATAGATCTTTGAACTTGGGGCAATCTTTGATGAGCTTCCAACAATGGGTGATGGTGAATGGCTTCTTGGAATGTCGAGCGTTGGAGGCTTCCAAAGTTTGGAATGCCTACATAATCAAAGCGAAGGTCATAAAGTAATACTGCGACACATAATGCAAGAAAAATGCACCAAACATGAGCATGGCATAGGAACGAAGAGAATAAATTCATACCAAATCGCCCACGCCTAGGGCACTCATGGGACGGGCTTCAACGCTCTCAAGTGCGGCACAAAACTTGTCGCATTCTTGTTGAATAAACCCCCATATCTTTTGGATTGAGTTGATGCCACGGGTGCTCGCAAACTTCTAGGGCCGAAACTTCCTACGTTCATGAAAGGTTGTATGACCTCTTTCCCAAAATACGACACCTTTTTGCTCGGCCCCAGTCTTGGGAACTTGCCCGATCTCCTTCCAACTCCCGCAAATCAACGTGTCCTCATCTTTGGTGTACGATACCATGCGAATGCTTTGCTTTCTCCTTTGTGCATTCGCTCTTTGGGTGAGCTCATCGATAAACAAAGGCTCCTCCTCAATGCTGACACCCTCTTCTTCCTCTTCGCAGTAGATGTCTTCATGCCATGAGTTGCCATGGTTGCCACCTCTTCTTCTTTGTGGCCACCAAAGTGTTCGACACCATCTTGGCTTTGGGTCTCGTCGGGATCAAAGCCTTGGCCTTGGCTGTCGGAGTGGAAGGCTTGGCCAGGACCATCGTAGATGATGTTCTCCATGAATTCATTGAAGTCAGGGACGTCGGCCATCGGCATCGGGTTGTGCGTTCCGTCGAATAGGTTGCGGGCGTCAAGAAGGGAGGGGCACCCACCAAGGAGAGAAAGGTCCTCCTTGGGGCGCCGACCAAGGGGGAGGAGTCTAGTCCAATTCGCCCCCCCCCACACACAAGGGGGACACCACTTCCTATTGGGCAATGGTGGCCCAATACTCCTTCCACCACTTGGCCTTTTAAGGCCCGTTGATATTAAATTAAATATAAAAGCCTCCAAACAATCACTAGGGCCTTTTATTATTATTTTAACATAACTGGAAACATTTTCCACCTATATATTATTTATCGGTAATACCTGATATTGTCCGATAATCTCTGAAACCCTTCCAGTGACCGAGAAACGCTTCCGGTTCCTCTCGAAACTATTCCAAATATCAATGAAACAATTCCACAAATAAATCCTCGATACTCTTGTCCTACAAACACTCAACAGATCGTAATTACCTTAAGATCATGATCCCATAGGTTCGGTGAATCATGGACATGAACGAAACCCCTTCTTTCAATGACCGATAGCGGAACCGTGGACGTTCATATCGATCCCTATGATTACACGAATGACATTAGAGTGAACCTTTGGTTATCATGTGATATTACCTTTGCTTCGCGATACTTTACAAAACCCGAGGTGTGTCGGTATCCTCCTGAGTCGTGCATATGCTCACTATATCGTCATTCTTGCTACTGGTTTTGTTCTTCTTTCTCGTTGAAGTGTTCTAGCATTCCCGTGATATAGTCACCTGTGTCTGGCTAGACGATGATTGATGTCGTCACACCGAGAGGGCCCTAAGAATATCTCTCCATCGTTGGAGAAGAAAATCTCACTCTCGAGCTATCTAGTCCCTTGTCAAACTTTTCGATGAACCTGTAAGTTGTCATTATGATCATTGTGTTACATATGATGCTTGAGCAACCCCAAAGTTCACTATACGGTAGGAAGTGACTACGATACTCTCATGGTCTGAGGAACTAAAAACACATTTCTAACACTCCTTGTTATAACAACTACTTTCAGGCGATATTATCTCAAAGTATAACAAACAAGTTTGGGGCGATTTAATATGACCGTTCTTCTAACTTCATCCTCTAAATGTTTGTTTTAGAACTATCGTTACACTTAATGACATCCTCAGATCTGGAAAACATGATCACCAACAACACTAAAGCCAATCTTAGAGGCAAGAATAGGAACCTATACTTTATCGTTTATCATTTCAGACGTGCATATGAGTTTTCCACTAAATCACATATTTCAGGATCATAACAGTTATAACATGAAATATAAACTCTTTAATTATGAAAATGAAAATACAATAATATGATATTATTGCGTCGAGGGCATATTTCCAACACTTAGCTCGTACCGTCCCTATCCCTGGCAGTAGGATATAGAAGGCTACCACTACGGAGCTAGGGCTGGGCCAACACGTGCCCTGGCCTGCCCAACCATGCATTTTTTTGTAAGGTACACATACTATTGGGCATTTCCTATTCGGCGCCCGTTGTGCCCGTTAATGTGTAAACCGCAAACCGGTGCACAGACCCTTCGCACTGGGCCGACCGTTTTAGTTTTCTTCTTTTTTTCCATTAAAAAACGCGCAACGTGGCTCGAACCCGTGATCACTTGCTCTTGAGAAACGACATTAGCCATGGGGGACACCACACCTCTTGTGTTCACTTGCTTCCTTTTTCTTCTTTCTTTTGTCTTTTTATTTGCCTCTCCTTTTTTTCCCTAAATTCATGAACTTTTTTCAAAATTTGTTAACTATTTTTAAGACCGATGAACTTTTTTTCAAATTGATGATCTTTTTTCAAATTTTATGAACTTTTTTCGATATGATAAACTCATTTTTTTTCAAATTCGATGATTCTTTTGGAAAATTGATTACCTTTTCAAATTCAATTATATTTTTGTCAAATTTGTGATCTTTTTTTTCAAAATTTATGAACTTTTTTCAAAATTTGATGGATTTTTAAAAAATCGATGAACTTTTTTCAATTTTGTGCGTTTTTCATATTCATGAACTTTTTTTAGTTTCTATTCAAATCCGTGAACTTATTTGAATTCATTTTTTTTATGATTTTTGTTAATGATTGTTTTGGGCTTTTGAAGAAATCAATGGTTGACCGGTCAACTGGTCAATCATCGACCTTTCAACCATTGACCGGAAGCGAATGAGCTGCGCGCCTGCCGAGCGATGGCATCTCTTGTTATTGGGCCATCCTGTATATGTTGGCGCGTGGGCGCCAGAACTCTTGTTCTTGAGTAGCCCCGCTGTATTCTTTTTGTTCACTAAAGTATGTTAGTGTAGCTTTCACAGCGCCTGTTTTGCCATACCGTTTTCAAAATGCACAAATTTTGTCATATGTAAACAATGTATCATTAGGGCATCTCCGACGCCGACCCGTAAACCTCCCGCAACCATCTGGATCGCGCTGTCTGGACCGCGAAAGCCATCCAACGCCGACCTGTATCCGTGGAGCGGTTCGGACGCAATTTTTTTCGCAAACCGGAGACAACCGTGGGGAAGGTTTGCGGGAGTCCGGACACGCGAAATGTCGCTCTCCGCCCCCTGCCCACCCAAAAGGAAGGCCGAGCCCGCGCTATTGTAGCACCCCACACTGTTTCCGCGCCAAAATCCCCCACTCTCTTCTTCCACTCCCGCCGCTCTCCGCCCAATTCCCGCTCTTTTCTCCCACCCTCTCCTTCCCTCCGCCGCCAACGCATGGAACCGTCGGAGAACCTGTTAGAGATGAAGGCGGCGAAGGTGCCGGAGGATCCAAGCATCACGCTCAGCCGGAAGATCAGCTCGGAGACGCGGCAAAATCGCCATGTCAAAGCGAAGGCCGCAAAGGAGGAGAAGATGAGGAAGCATCTGGCCGCCGATGGGCCTGGTGGTGGCGATGGGCGTGGTGGACGGGGCAGGAGGCGAGGCAGTGGCGGACACCGGTAGAAGGGCGCGGTCACAGTACAGACGACGCGTGCCCTGAGCCTTACAAGCCTCCGTACTACTACGCCGCCAAGCAGATGGGTGCAAGCCCCGCCAATACGATTCCTTACATCATCAATGTTAACACGACGCCGCTCTTCTCGAGTATTCTTCACCATCGCTCGTCTAGGCGAGGACGGCGGGCGGAGAGCACATGGGTGCCCGCGCGCTGTTTGCTGCAATGCCGAGAGCAGGGGAGCCAACGTACGGCACAGACAGGTAGATGCTTGGTATCATCTACGAAGGAGGCGAGGGAGGTGGAGGGGGCTATGAGGACGGGCAAGTGGAAGACTCGGATCCCACCCAGTCCAACAACTACCAGCAGCAACAGTCCTACACCCAGACGGCCACGCAACAGTCCCACACCCAGACCGACGATGGCACACAGCAACAACAACATTGGGCCGCTGGAGAGCAGCATCCAAAGGAGGAGGAGGAGTAGGATGGCGACGGCGATGATCCGGATGATACAGCCAGCGATCCGAAGAAGGGCAGAGGAGAAAGCTTCAACATGTGGGAGGACGAGCTGCTGTGTGACGCATGGTTGGCCAATAGCCTCCTGTCCATGGCACGGAGCAAAAGGGATCAACCTTTTGGAGGAACATTCCCATATGGTTCCATGAGCACAAGCATTTCGCTCTACTCCAACGCATTGATCCGCAACCGTGAGTGGAAGCCCCTCAACCATCGATGGTACACCATCCAAGAGGTCATCTTCAAGTATTGCAGGCACTTGAAGCATCTCATCGCACGGTGGCCTAGTGGTGCACAAATCATCGAGTAAGTAAGTTGATCACTAGCCGGATAGACTCTGGTTTTGTTGATCACTGGCCGAATATGCTTTAGTTTTGTTGATCACTAGCCGAAGATGCCCTAGTTTTGTTGATCACTAGCCGGAGATGCTCTAGTTTTGTTGCTCACTAGACGGATATGCATTGTTTCACTTTTGTAGCCTACTCGTGCTTGTGTGGTGTACAAGAAGTTGAAGAAGAAGTCCTTCACCGTCATGCATTGTTGGTTGAAGTTGAACGGACATCCGAAGTGGAACCTTTTCATTGCCAAGACTGCGGCCCAGGGCAAAAAGGAAGAAATCGGTGACCCTAACGACCCATCCCAAGAACCACCGAAGAAGGTAAGAAGAAATCTACGGGGCAAGAAGTGAGAGGAGGAGAGGGCAAAGCGAGAAGGTGCGGTGGCCAAGATGACAGAGAGGTTCGAGGAGATCTTGGCGAAGAAGCGAGAAGGTGAAGATCTCCGCCAATGCGGAGGACACCAAGATGTTGACCTTGAATATCGACTCTTCGGATGCCGATGCAAGAATTATCATGCAATCCGTCCACTACCAGATGCTGGAGCGGCAGAAAGATCAGCTGGCGGTGGCGTAAGATGAGGATGTGGCGTAGGCAGAGGCTGCCTATGCGGTGGCGACCGCACCTCCTTGATCGGGAAGCTTCTTGCTGGGATGGCCGGTCGAGGAGGGCAGAAATGCACAGACTGCCGGACTGATGTTATTTTGGATTCGGGCATATAAAAACTAAGCATATTTGCCTCCTTGTATCTGATCCGGCGCGTTGTGTGGATCAACATAGATTTGAATTTGAATTTGTTGATGGACAAACGCGGCGACAGTTGGATGACGTCCTCCCGCATCCGTGTTTGCGGATTGGTCCCCCCTATCCGTGGATGGATGCGGGAGGTTTTTTCGGGTTGCCATTGAAGATGCCCTTAGTACTGTTATGTCAATATATCTCATTTGTCTATGAGTTTGTGTTGTGTGTACGCGAGCAAACCATAGAACATCAAGGATGGAACCCATATAATACGATCTTTGGTGGCAAATATTTTGTATTTTTAGTTCATCATTCATCAAAATCATGATAAATCAACGGTTGACTGGTCAATTGGTCAATCGTTGACCTATCAACCATTGACCGAAAATGAACGAGTTGCGCGCCTGTCGAGCGAAGGAGTCGCTCGCTATTGGGCCGGCCCGTATATACTTGCGCATGGATGTTGGAACCCCTAATTGGCGCCTAAGGCGCTAACTAGAAACTCCTCTATTGGGCCATGGCCCATGGAATAGCAACCTAGTAATTATTTTCTTGGGCTAGGCCCTGCCGGCCCGCCCACAATTTGAATGAAGCTCTACCACCGACCACCAGCTGTTGTGGTAGAGCTCCGCCACGAGCACACGTTGTTTGGACGTCGACCAAACCTCACTGTCCGAGGTGTCGACTTATGTGATAAAACTTTTTCGCCTATTTGACTGGCGGTACCAAAACGGGCCAGAGAAAAAAACTTTGTAAAGCGATAAAATCACGCTAAATATTGACCAAAAGCCAAAAAGAAAAAAACAGTGATTTTGGCCGTAGCGGGGGATGGGTGACCTGTAGCAGTCTGTCGGGTGATCGTTTCGGTATTCCAACAACAAAACTTTGTAAACTTGGACCCTATGGTGCTACTACAGTGCTGCGATTCACCAAAACTAGAAGGACAAGCAGGAAACGCCCCGCTCCCCGCTGCCCGCTTCGAGCTCCGCCGGTGGCCACTCCGGCCCCGGCGTCCATAGCCCCCGCGTCATGTCGTCCCGCGACGCCCGTCGCCATGACCTCGCCGTTGCCCACCTTCGGCCAGAGCCAGACCCGCGAGCGCCGTTGGTTGGATGGGAGCCCCTTTCCGTCGCCCAGCCCGCTCCGCCCCACCCTTCCTACGCCCTGGTGCTCGCCTCCCCGCCGCCCGCCATCCCTCGCCCTGGCCCCCGCTTCGAGATCCACCGTGTCCCTTCGGTGGAGGAGTCGGCCCCTGATGAGGAAGGTGGCGCGTGGACCGCTGTCCGCAGCCGCGAGGCACGCCGCTCTGACCATCGCTCTTCGCCTCGCCCTCGGCATCGTCGCCGCGACCATGAGGCATCTCCTCGGCGCGCCGACGAGTGCCCACGCTGCTTGGCTCGTCCATGGCACCCCAGGTCCGAGTGCCACCGCGATATCTTCTGCAGGCGCTGTCGTTTCTTTGGCCATGTCGCTCGGTTCTGCACCATCCCGCTCCCCCGCCGGTCGTCTGGCTCCCCGCCGCCAAAGCGCCTGTGCCCCCGCTCTCCCGGGTCCTCCGAGGCGAATGTTGCTGGACTGAACGACCCTCTGTCCTCCGAGGCCGCGTCCGCGCCCTGCTCGCCAGTGCTGTCGGCCGGGACCTCTCGGCCCCCCTCCTCCCGCGGCGTGCTGGTTCCCGCATCTATGTCGCCATCCCCGCCCCCCATCGGGCTCCAGCTCCTCTGTGGCAGCCGTATCCCCCCTCTTCGGACACCCTTCGCTCCGCCCTGCCAGGGCGGTTTGCTACCTTCCTTGGTCTGCGGCGATGGAGACCGCCGAGGACGAGCTCCAGTCCCTAGCTCTGCTAGCTGAGCCCACCGGCAACCGCAGGGGCATGTCCCCCGGCGAGATTTTCGAGGCTCTCCGGGCGCATTTTGACCTTCCGCCGGACGAGTTCTCCGTCCACCGCCACCATCCCAAAGACTTCCTCATTCGCTTCCGTTCTTGCGAGTCCCGCGCGCATTACGGCCATGAGCCTGCACTCCCCGCGCTTCCGGCTGTGCTTCACCCCCTGGAGTCCCATTGCCGGCGGCGAGCCTATCACCATGCGCATGCGCGTCCTCATCGAGATGTGCGGCATCCCGGATCACGCATGGGACCGCGCCTCCATCGACATCCTGCTGGCCCCCTTCTGCCTCATCGAGGACCTCGCCCCGGAAACGCGCTTCGGCCGCGACATGTCCGTGTTCCGCCTCTCTGCATGGATGGCAAACCCCGCCGGCATTCCCCATTCCTCTGAGCTACTCTTGCCGCCGCAGGTTGGCTTTGAGCTGGATGCCGACCCGGACCGCGTGTCGCGCTTCGCGTGCTCCCTTGTCTGGTTCCCGGTGTCGATCCACGTCTCGAAGACCCATGACTACCGCCTTCCGTCCCCGTCGCCGCCTCCTCCTCCTGTTGGGACCAATGGTGATGACCCTATTTCGTCGCCTGTCCCCGGCCCCTGGGCCTCGACGGCATGAGTTCCCCCCTCGACGCTCCCCCGGTGCCTCGCGATGCTCTGGCCATGGCGGTGCCCCTGTCCCTCCGGTCGTCGGCCGCCTCCCCACCGTGGCTGACAACGGGTAATGGGCCCGCACCCAGATGTCTCCTCGCTCGCGCCTCGGATCCCTACCTCCAGGAGGTTGGGCCCCGCATCGCTTTTGGATAAAGCATGCGCTCCTTCGTCAGCACCTGCGGCTGCTCCTGTTGTCCTGACCAGCACCACCATTCAAATTCCCCTGCTGACCGGTCTTCCCACCAGCTCGCACGAACCGTAGTGGGTTCCACCCTCCCTAGGCTCGACTCCTGGCGCTTCTACTCTGGCCGGGGGGACTCCAGAATCTTCCCTGTCTCCGGCCCGGTCCTTGATTGGCGCGGACACCCCTCAGCCTACTTTGTCACCTTCCCCAGCTCCCCCCTTGGACCCGCTTTTGGTTGGCGCTGTCCCTGAACCCACCCCCACTGCTCCGCTCCTGCTTGGGGATTCCCGCGCTAATAGTGGCATCACCACTCCGCGGCTAACCAGCCCTGAGCCGTTGGCGGTTCCCAATGTCGACAGGACCGACGAAGGCGTTGATCCCTAGGAAGATCTCCCGCCCATGGCTGATTTTGTGGGCCATGGGGCCAATGCGGTGCCACCCCTCCCCCCCACTGGAACTGGTCGCGTCGCCAGCTCCCCTGGCCGCTTCTGTGGGCCCCGAGGACCAGGTGGCGCCCCCAACCACTGCATGGCCAGGTCCAATCTGTAACACCCCGGATATAACTTTTCCTATTTGTACTCCAACTCTTGCCGTTTCCGGCGTTAAGTTATTTTATTTTCTCGGGTTCGGGTCTTTGTCTCCGTGTGTTGTTATCATTGTCATGCATCTCATATCATGTCATCATGTGCATTTCATTTGCATACATGTTCGTCTCATGCGTTCGAGCATTTTCCCCGTTGTCCGTTTTGCATTCTGACGCTTCGTTCTCCTCCGGTGGTCATTTCTAGCTTTCTTTCGTGTGTGGAGATTAAACATTTCCGGATTGGAACTAGACTTGCCAAGCGGCCTTGGTTTACTACCGGTAGACCGCCTGTCAAGTTTCGTATCATTTGGACTTCGTTTGATACTCCAACGGTTAACCGAGGGACCGAAAAGGCCTCGTGTGTGTTGCAGCCCAACACCCCTCAAATTTGGCCCAAAACCCACCTAACTCTGCTCCATGTTCTAGAACGTTCGATCACGATCGCGTGGCCGAAAACCGCACCTCATTTGGACTCTCCTAGCTCCCTCTATGCCTATTTAAACACCCCCCGATTTTCGGATCTCCTCCTACCTCCGAAACCCTAATTTCACCCCACGCGCGCCGGACGTGTCCGATCTGGCCGGACACGCTGCCGCCGCCCGCCCGCGCCTATCAGATGCTGCCACGTGGCGGCTCCCGCCCACGCTGCCGCCGAGGCCCGCCGGCCCGAAGCCGGCCCCCTCCCCGCTCCAACCGGGCCGCGCCCGCGCCCGCTAGCGCCGCCGCCTCCCTCGGCGCCGGTGCCCGACGTTGCCGGCTCCGCCGCCTTGCCGCGCGCGCCCGCCTCCCCGCCACCGCAGGTCGCCGGCCGCCGCGCCTCCCCGCCACCTCCGCCCGGCCGCCGCCTCGACCGCGCCGCCCCGGCAGCTCCGATGGCCGCGCCGCCCGGTCGCCGCCGCCCGGCCGCCGACGCCGCCTTCCGCCGCCGCCGTCCGGCCTCCCCCCTCATCCTCTCCGGCAAGAGCACCGCCGCCTCGGGCCGTGTGCCGCGATCCCGATCCAGATCCATGAACAGTAAACCCTAGGGGTAAAATTTCGTCTATGTCCCAGAATTCTCAATCCATATGCACATGTTCGTGGCTCCATAACTTTGCATCCGTAGCTCCAATTCATGCATTTAGTATATCAAAATGTTCATCTCAGAGAGTACATCATTTCATTCCATTGTATCATTTTCATTTGAGCTCATCTTGATGCCCGAAATGCTGTTAGAAGAGGGCTACTTGAGTTAATTGTCAGATCTGCTATTCCATTTAGCTTTTTGTCATTTTTGCCATGATTAATGTGTGCATGCTATGCCCTGATGCTCTACATGTGTTTTGTTAAGGGTTTTTTCATATTTCCAGAGGTGCAACCCATGTATTTTTAGGATGTGTGTGGTGACTTGTGCAAGCTTGCAAAATGGTGCACTTGCTAATTCTGTTTTCAGGGACTTAGTAATTTCACAAAGTCCTGGAGCTGTTTATCTCATGATGCCTTATGTTCTTGTTGTTTCCTAGTGATCCGTGCCTCTTTTGAGGATGATCAATAAGGATGTTTTGTTAATATTATAGTGCTCTATCCATCCATGTCTTTGTTTGCAATTATGGAGCACCCTAGCTTGAGTCAATCGAGCTCTACCTATGCTACTTTGTGAATCTGGGCAGATTGTCAACTTGTTTGCAATTTTGCCGATGTTGTTGTAGTTTATCCGTGCATGCTATGCTATTGTTCTTGCCATGTCTAGATTGCATTTTGTGCCTTCTTGATGGATGTGTGCTTGTCTTGCCATGACTTGCACTGCAGTGAGTGCATCAAGCTCGTAAACATGCCTACTTGAGTTATATTTCAGCATGTGCCAGTTTTTCACCAAGTCTGAAAACTGATTATGTTTTTGCTATGTTCACATACTTGCAATTGTATTTTCTGGTCCTTTTTGGCTCAAGGTCACTAAGGGACTTTTGTTAAGCTCTTTGAGTAGCTCCATGCCATGCTTTACTTTGCCATGTTCAGATCCTGTAACATGTAGTTTTGTTGCTCCGAAGAGGGCTACCTGATCTGAAATTCCAGACAAGTGTTAATTTCACCAAGTCTGAGATCTGTTTGTCATATCCATTTTTGCCATGCTTGTTTGAACCTGTTAATGGATGAATTGGCCGTAGCTCAGTGCTAGAATTTTGTTAAGCATCTTGTGTGCATCCCTGCCATGTATTTTGTTGTCATGTTTGGTTGCTGTAGCATGTTCATTTCGTTGCATTTAGATGCCTACTTGCTGTAAATCGCAGACCGGTGTCATTTTTGAATCGCTTGCCATTTCCAAACCGTAACTCCGATTCCGGCATTCTTTATATCGTTTTCAAGCGATTTCATCTCATCTTTCCAGTGGCACACTTGGTTTTCCAAGTTGAGGCTAAGTTCATGCTTTTCCTGTCATATCTTGCATTTTGCATCCCGCATCGCATTCCGCATAGCATATCATCATTTCATCATATTGCTTGGTCTTGCACGTGGTTGATTGTATCCTTGTTGCTTGTTTGTCTTGTTTGGGTAGAGCCGGGAGACGAGTTCGCTAACGAGGAGCCCGTTGAGTTTGCTTTCGAGGATCCAGTCAACTCTGACAACTGTGCAGGCAAGATGATCATACCCTCGAAATCACTACTATCTTTGCTATGCTAGTTTGCTTGCTCTTTTGCTATGCCATTGCTATGATGCCTACCACTTGCTTTCAAGCCTCCCAAATTGCCATGTCAAACCTCTAACCCACCCTTGTCCTAGCAAACCGTTGATTGGCTATGTTACCGCTTGCTTAGCCCCTCTTATAGCGTTGCTAGTTGCAGGTGAAGATTGAAGGCCGTTCCTTGTTGGAACATTTATTTACTTGTTGGGATATCATTATATTGCTATGTTGTCTTAATGCATCTATATACTTGGTAAAGGGTGGAAGGCTCGGCCTCTCGCCTAGTGTCTTGTTCCACTCTTGCCGCCCTAGTTTCCGTCATATCGGTGTTATGTTCCCGGATTTTGCGTTCCTTACGCGGTTGGGTTATAATGGGAACCCCTTGATATTTTGCCTTGATTAAAGCTTTTCCAGCAATGCCCAACATTGGTCTTACCATTTGCCACCTAGCCTCTTTTCCCTTGGGTTTCCGGAGCCCGAGGGTCATCTTATTTTAAACCCCCCCGGGCCAGTGCTCCTCTGAGTGTTGGTCCAACCTAGAGTCCTGTGCAGCGCCCCCTCGGGGAAACTCGAGGTTTGGTTTTAGTTGTATGGAGCGCTCATCTGAGTGTGCCCTGAGAAAGAGATATGTGCAGCTCCTATCGGGATTTGTCGGCACATTCGGGCGGTGTTGCTGGTCTTGTTTTAACCTGTCGAAGTGTCTTGAGTTACCGAGATACCGAGTCTGATCGGAATGTCTTGGGAGGAGGTCTATTCCTTCGTTGACCGCGAGAGCTTGTCATGGGCTAAGTTGGGACTCCCCTGCAGGGATTTGAACTTTCGAAAGCCGTGCCCGCGGTTATGGGCAGATGGGAATTTGTTAATGTTCGGTTGTAGATAACTTGAACCTTAACTTAATTAAAATGAATCAACTGAGTGTGTTACCGTGATGGCCTCTTCTCGGCGGAGTCCGGGAAGTGGACACGGTGTTGGAGTAATGTTTGTGCAGGTTGTTCTCTAGTTTCTCGCTCGTTCTTTGCCTCCTCTTCTCGCTCTCTTTTGTGAATAAGTTAGCCACCATACTTGCTAGTCACTTGCTGCAGCTCCACTTATTTTACCTTGCCATACCTATAACCTTAAATAGTCTTGATCGCGAGGGTGCGAGATTGTTGAGTCCCTGTGGCTCACAGATTACTATTACACCAGATGCAGGGCCTGATGATTCCGCTCCAGGAGACGCGTACGAGCTCAAGTGGGAGTTCGACGAGGACTCACAACGTTACTATGTTTCCTTTCCCGATGATCAGTAGTGGTGCCCAGTTGGGGGTGAACGAGACCGTGTCGCATGTTGGGTTCTCTTTTATTTTGGCGCCATAGTCGGGCCATGAGTGTTTGGATGATGTAATGTTATTTATGTACTTGATTGACGTGGCGAGTGTAAGCCAACTATGTTATCTCCCCTTTTATTATCATATTACATGGGATGTTGTGATGATTGCCTAACTTGCAACATATGCCTTCAATGTGATTATGTCTCTAAGTCGTGCCTCGACACGTGGGAGCTATAGTCGCATCGAGGGTGTTACACAATCGCCGAGTCCCTTGGCCCAGAGTGAGCCACGTGTCCCCACCCCATCTGCCGCCATGCAGGCTGCCCATGCCCCCGCCCCCACGCCGCTGCTGGGCTTCCTCAACTCTGTCAGCGCCGCGGTGTCACCAATTCTTGCCACCTCAGGCCCTCGTCGTGGCCGCCTGGCGATCTCTCCCAACTTTACGCCTCGCCGCAGCACCCGCATTGCCAAAACCGATCGGGGCCTAGACTCTGAAGCCAAGGCCAAGCGCGTCCTCCTCCTCCGCTTGGGCCTCACAAAGACGGCGAACCAACATCCGATACGATCATGGACAGATACAACAAACTCTTCGAGCAACCCCTGGCCGCTGATGTCGTCCGTGCGTTCGCCGACTTCTACGGGTGGCACGTGCCCCTGTCGGTCCTTGACGGCTTCACGTCACCCATCTCCCTGCCATGCCCCTCGGCGGCATGAGCGTGATGCGCATTGCCGGCCACACCGCTCCCTGAGGGAGTCTTGGATTAAGGGGTCCTCGAGCGTACGACCTGTTAGCCATGGGCTGGACTGATGGTCTGTGAAGATACAAAGACCGAAGACTATACTCGTGTCTGGATAGGACTCTCCTTGGCGTGGAAGGCAAGCTTGGCGACCGAATATGCAGATTCCTTTCTTTGTAACTGACCTTCTGTAACCCTAGATCCTCCCGGTGTCTATATAAACCGGAGGACTTAGTCTGGATAGAGGAGACTCATTATCATAGCCATACACGCTGGACCTCTAGGGTTTAGCCATTACGATCTCGAGGTAGATCAACTCTTGTAGCAGTCATATTCATCAATATCAATCAAGCAGGACGTAGGGTATTACCTCCATAGAGAGGGCCCGAACCTGAGTAAACATCGTGTCCCTTGTCTCTTGTTACCATCGACCTTAGACACACAGTTCGGGACCCCCCAACCCGAGATCCGCCGGTTTTGACACCGACATTGGTGCTTTCATTGAGAGTTCCACTGTGCTGTCGCTACAAGGTTTGATGGCCCCTTCAATCGTCAATAATAACGCTGTCCAAGGAGAAACTTTCCTCCCCGGACAGATCTTCGTGTTCGGCGGCTTCGCACTGCGGGCCAATTCGTTTGGCCATCTGGAGCAGATCGAAAGCTACGCCCCTGGCCATCAGGTCAGATTTGGGAGCTTGAACTACGTTGCAGACATCCGTGGAGACTTGATCTTCGCCGAATTCGAGACCACGGTAGCCGCTCCCGGTCACCCCGATGATCATGACCTAAATCTGTCATCCGACCACATCTAGGAGATTGCTCTTGTAACCGCTCTGGCCCTAGATCCGGAGCAAGCTGCGCCATCCAAGGACGGGAGGATCAACCCCACCACGGAGGTGGCAGATTCCATGGCATTGGAGCCGCACATAGACTTAACCTCTCACGACGTTTTTGTCAGCGGAACTCCGGACTCGTATCCGGTCGAAAGTTCCGAACCACGTGAGCCCGCAGACGTTGAGCTTGATCATCTGTCGATCTTTGAATTCAGCGCCGCAGACATCTTCCAGCACTTGCCTTTGGGCGATGTGCTAAACTCATTAAAGAACCTGCCCTTGGCGGAGGACTCACAGCCAAACTATATCCGGCTCGAACCAGGGGCCGACGGTGGAGAATTTTGCTTCCCACCCTCCACCCACTTCATAGCCACGGTTGAGGATTCGACCGATACACTTGATTACAACTCTAAGGACATTGACGGTATGGACGACGATGCCGAAGACAACAAAGACCCAGTCGATATAGCTAATGAACAAGATGAACGGGGGGATGGGCAGGTTAGCCCTGGTAAACAGGCCACGCACAAAGATTCGGAGGACGACAATTACCTTCCGCTCTCTGAGGATGAGGTGAGCCTCGGCATCGAGGATTTCATCGTGCCTAACGAACCTCTTGAGCAGGAGCGCTTCAAGCGCCAACTAATAGCCACTGCAAGGAGCCTGAAAAAGAAGCAGCTGCAGCTTGAAGCTGACCAAGATCTGCTTAGTGATAGATGGACTGAAGTCCTAGCCGCCGAAGAATACGGCCTTAGTGGCCCAGCCAAAAGCTACCTGAAGCGTAGATTGCTACCCCAGGGCGACGACAAGGCGCTCAAGCCCGTGCCATCATCGCACAAGGCGGCAGGTCGACCACAACTTGGTCCGGGTAAAGCGGCAACTCAAGCTGAACACCAACCGCCCCACCTCACCGTAAAGGTAAGAACAAAACAACTCAGGGTTGTGCATACGACCTTCAACAGGACTTGGGTAGCAGCGCAGGACACTCAAGAGCGATCTACGGATCACGAGGACATACCTCAACACGTGACGACGGCCGCCTATTCGGACGTGACAAACCTAGCCACGCCCGGGCCGAAAATCGCAAATGGACTCCATCAGAGGTATGTCGCAGTGTGGCCCAACACAGAGGCGCCGCACACCCTCTTTGCTTCACAAACAAAGTAATGGAGCATGAATTCCCAGGCAGGTTCAAACCTCTAAGTATCGAATCATACGATGGAACAACGGATCCCACAGTATAGATCGAGGACTTTCGCCTCCATATCCACATGGCCTGTGGGGACGACCTTCATGCCATCAAATACCTACCACTAAAACTCAAAGGACCAGCTCGATACTGGTTAAACAGTCTGTCAAAAAATTCTATTGGCAGCTGGGAAGATTTGGAGGACGCCTTTTGTGACAACTTTCAAGGAACATATGTCCGGCCACCGGATGCCGATGACTTAAGTCACATTGTCCAGCAGCCCGGAGAGTCAGCCAGGAAGCTCTGGACTAGGTTTTTAGTTAAAAATAACCAAATCGTCGACTGTCCGGACGCGGAAGCCCTTGCAGCCTTTAAACACAACGTTTGGGATGAATGGCTTGCATGCCACCTCGGTCAAGAAGGACCTAGATCCATGATAGCCCTTACCGCTCTAATGACCCACTTTTGCGCGAGAGAAGATAGCTGGCTTGCTCGTAGAGGCGCCAGCGCCAGCAACCCGGGCACTTCCGAAATCCGAGACGGCAATGGCAAGCCACGACGAAGCAAACACAACAGTCGCAATGATAATGAAAGATCACGCGACACAGCGGTCAACGCCGGATCCAGCAATCCCAAACCCGGTCAATGGAAAAAGCCATTCGAGGCAAACAGAGATGGACCATCCAACCTAGACATGATACTGGACCGACCCTGCCAGATTCACGGCCACCCCAATAAACCGGCTAATCATACCAACAGAGACTGTTGGGTCTTCAAGCGAGCCGACAAGCTCAACGCCGAACACAGGGGAAGGGGGCTACCAGGCAATAGGGACGACAGAGTGGTTCACCAGCCAAATGCCGAGGAACAGAAGTAATTTCCCCCCGAAGCTCGATCAAATCCAGAGCAGAAGTAGCAGTTCGGCTTCCGTTGCCCATATCATATACCCATTAAAACTATACCGAGCATACATAACTACACACTTAAGATACCATGGGCATTGGCGGAAGCATAATACGGACAAGTCTGCGAGCACTCCGGTAACATTTTTATTTACTTTCCTTTTTCTTTCTTCATTATCTCTTAAAAACAGGTGGCGTAAAGGAGAAACATCTAAGACCGACTCCATCGGAGTTCGGATCCGCACACTCACCTACGGGGTCATTTCCTTCAAGGATTCCCCTTGCTGAGGACAGGCGGCGCAGACATGCTATAGGAGGTCCAAAATAACTTTTTGTAGACCGCACTCTTTTTTCGAGCCTATAACATGCCTTTTTTCCTCTGCCTTCGACCCAGGGCATATCAAATAGCCAGGGTCATGGCCTTTATATATCAAGTAATCTTTGGCATATCGCTCAGGTCCCAGTTCACATTACCCGAATTAATCATTCCACGTCTTTCTGCAAATGAATACGCCCTTTATGGTCGCTTCACAGATATACCCCGGTCTTAAATCGCTAGGGGCTCGGTAAGGGAACAAATGAGTTGCCAACAAAGTCCGAACAACTTTTACAGCGTACTTCAGCATAGCGAGTTTGGCCTTATATGCATCAGCTCCGAATCATGTCTTGGGTCAATAGTTGGGTTGCCCGGCTCCTATGCTTTCTATCCTACATTCCGCTCTATCGGCTAGGGTAGTAAAGGGAGAACTACTACGATTGTGCTGCCGGTTCACCTGGATCAGCACCTCAGTAGAGAAAGCCGAAAACTGACTGTCATGATGCGGCGAGAGCTGGTCAACCACTCGATGACTTATCGAAATCTCTAGCGATTCCTCCGTGTCACACGAAGGACCTCTTTCCGGTCAAATATGTACACGCATCGTATGAATAAGCTGCATACATACCAGGGGCTATGTCGTAGACCCGCCATAAAACTCCTATGGCTAAGTAAAAGTGTTAACGCCCTATAGTCTGGTTGCCTGGTTTGCCGCATTGACACCTCCTTCACAGACCAAGACATTGTGTCAAGAGTGATCAAATGCTTTTCCGAACACCCCCGTACTTCCTACAAGGGGGCTGAAGTCAACGACTGGAAAACTTCCAAATTATATTAAAACGGCCGCACAGGAGGAACATAAACTTTCGAGCAATATATAAAATTGTCTCGTACAATTCTCATACACCTCACTCGAACATTATGTCTTTCAAGCATCGACCCTCTATCAAGCGGGCGGCCACTAGGACATCTTCAAAATAATGCTCCGGTTCGTGGTGATCCTTGCCCTTGGGTGGATTCTTCACCGCAACATCGATGGCTTTCATCTTCCCCCAGAATGTCTTGACTCGGGCAAAGGCCATCCGTGCACCCTCGATGCACACCGACCGCTTCACAGCGTCGATACGTGGCACTGCGTCAACAAGCCGCTACACCAAGCCAAAGTAGCTATTTGGAACAGGATCAGTTGTCCATAACCGGATTATGACGTTCTTCATGGCAGCGCCGGATATCCTATGAAGCTCGGCCCACTGGGAATCTGCTCATTCAGCAACAGGGGGCGCTTCGACGCGCTGAATTGTGACCAGAAAATCTTCTCCGTTGCATACCCATCTCGCGCTTGGTAAAACTGCGCTGCATCGGAACAACTCTTCGGCAAGTCTAAAAACTCATCCGGAGAACTCCACAATTGGTTAAGGTGAGCATAGTTTGGATCGCCGAACTTAGTGAAAGGATCGATATGGTTGACTAGAGGGGGGGGGTGAATAGGCAACTAACAATTTTTAGCTTTTCTTTACCAAATTAAAACTTTGCATCAAAGTAGGTTGTCTAGATGTGCACCTATGTGAGCAACCTATATGATGCAACAACAACGAACAAACGAGCAAGCAAGAGAAGTAACACTAATAAGCTTGCACAAGTAAAGGTAAGATATAACCAAGAGTGGACCCGGTGAAGACGAGGATGTGTTGCTGAAGTTCCTTCCTTTTGAAGGGAAGTACGTCTCCGTTAGAGCGGTGTGGAGGTGATGACCCACAAGTATAGGGGATCTATCGTAGTCATTTCGATAAGTAAGAGTGTCGAACCCAACGAGGAGCAGAAGGAAATGATAAGCGGTTTTCAGCAAGGTATTCTCTGCAAGTACTGAAATAAGTGGTAACAGATAGTTTTGTGATAAGGTAAATTGTAACGAGCAACAAGTAACAAAAGTAAATAAAGTGCATCAAGGTGGCCCAATCCTTTTTGTAGCAAAGGACAAGCCGGAACAAACTCTTATATAAGGAAAAGCGCTCCCGAGGACACACGGGAATATCGTCAAGCTAGTTTTCATCACGTTCATATGATTTGCGTTTGATACTTTGATAATTTGATATGTGGGTGGACCGGTGCTTGGGTGTTGTTCTTACTTGAACAAGCATCCCACATATGATTAACCTCTATTGCAAGCATCCGCAACTACAACAAAAGTATTAAGGTAAACCTAACCATAGCATGAAACATGTGGATCCAAATCAGCCCCTTACGAAGCAACGCATAAACTAGGGTTTAAGCTTCTGTCACTCTAGCAACCCATCATCTACTTATTACTTCCCAATGCCTTCCTCTAGGCCCAAATAATGGTGAAGTGTTATGTAGTCGACGTTCACATAACACCACTAGAGGTTAGACAACATACATCTTATCAAAATATCAAACGAATACCAAATTCACATGACTACTAATAGCAAGACTTCTCCCTTGTCCTCAGGAACAAACGTAATTACTCACAAAGCATATTCATGTTCATAATCAGAGGGGTAATAATATGCATATAGGATCTGAACATATGATCTTCCACCAAATAAACCAACTAGCATCAACTACAAGGAGTAATCAACACTACTAGCAACCTACTAGCACCAATCCCGGACTTTGAGACAAGAATTGGATACAAGAGATGAACTAGGGTTTGGAGATGAGATGGTGCTGGTGAAGATGTTGATGGAGATTGCCCTCTCCCGATGAGAGGAGCGTTGGTGATGACGATGGTGATGATTTCCCCCTCCCGGAGGGAAGTATCCCCGGCAGAACAGCTCTGCCGGAGCTCTAGATTGGTTCCGCCAAGGTTCCGCCTCGTGGCGGCGGAGTCTCGTCCCGAAAAGTTCCTTCTATTTTTTTCTCATCGAAAGACTTCATATAGGAGAAGATGGACGTCGGAGAGCCACCAGGGGGCCCACGAGGTAGGGGGCGCGCCCTAGGGGGGGGGCCCCCACCCTCGTGAGCAGGGTGTGGGCCCCCTGGCCTTCATCTTTGGCGAGGATTTTTCTTTATTTATTTTAAGATGTTCCGTGGAGTTTCAGGACTTTTGGAGTTGCGCAGAATAGGTCTCTAATATTTGCTCCTTTTCCAGCCCAGAATTCCAGCTGCCGGCATTCTCCCTCCTTATGTAAACCTTGTAAAATAAGAGAGAATAGCCATAAGTATTGTGACATAAAGTGAAATAACAGTCCATAATGCAATAAATATCGATATAAAAGCATGATGCAAAATGGACGTATCAACTCCCCCAAGCTTAGACCTCGCTTGTCCTCAAGCGAAAAGCCGATAACAATAAATATGTCCTCATGTTTAGAGGTAGAGGCGTCGATAAAAATAAAATACGGACATGAAGGCATCATGATTATTCTCATAACAGCAACATATATAGATTTTGTCATATGATTACTTATGTTCAAGTGATGATCTATTCACAATGCAAAAGTATAAATCATAAACCTTATTGGGCTCCGACAAACTATAATCTCAGTCATTGAAGCAATTGCAATTTATCATAACATCGGAAAGAGTCTATGTTAGAGCTAAAAAGCAAGTCCACATACTCAACTATCATTTAGTCCTTCATAATTGCTAACACTCATGCAATACTTGTGGTTATGGAGTTTTAATCGGACACAGAGAAAGATAGGGGCTTATAGTTTTGCCCCACAACCTTTTACCTCAAGGGTAATGTCAACAATAATGGTTCATGCTCCCCTACATCCAATTAGATATATATATATATCATGTTCTTTCCAACATGCTGAGCTTGCCAAAGGATAAAATGAAAAAGAAAAGGTGAAGATCACCATGACTCTTGCATAAGGTAGAAGATAATAATAAAAGATAGGCCCTTCGCAGAGGGAAGCAGAGGTTGCCATGCGCTTTTATGGTTGGATGCACAAAATCTCAATGCGAAAGAACGTCACTTTATATTGCCCCTTGTGATATGAACCTTTATTATGCAGTCCGTCGCTTTTATTACTTCCACATCACAAGATCGTATAAAGCTTATTTCTCCCACACCAATCAATCATACATATTTAGAGCAATTTTTATTGCTTTGCACCGATGACAACTTACTTGAAGGATCTTACTCAATCCATAGGTAGATATGGTGGACTCTCATGGCAAAACTGGTTTAAGGGTATTTGGAAGCACAAGTAGTATTTCTACTTGGTGCTGAGAATTTGGCTAGCATGAGGGGGAAAGGCAAGCTCAACAAGTTAGAGGATCCATGACAACATACTTTATCTCAGATATAAGAAAGACATAACTCATTACGTTGTCTTCCTTGTCCAACATCAACTCTTTAGCATGTCATATTTTAATGAGTGCTCCCAATCATAAAAGATGTCAATGATAATATATCTATATGTGAAAACCTCTCTTTCCTTATTACTTCCTATTAATTGCAACAATGACCAAAGCTATGTCTGCCAACTCCCAACAACTTTTAATCATCATACTCTTTCTATGTGAAGTCATTACTCTCAATAAGATCAATATGAACTTTTGTTTCTTTTTATTCTTTTTCTCTTTCTTTTATTCACCCAAGATCATGGCAAAATAATCAAGCCCTTGACTCAACACTAATCTTTATTATATATAGCTCACGGACTCGATTACAAAGAGAGATCATAAAGCAAAACTCAAAACTAGATCATGCCATAAACTTTATTCTACTAGATCAAGATACTACTAATAGGATCGAACTAAGAAAAACGGTAAAGATAGGAGTTGTGATTGTGATACGATACCGGGGCACCTCCCCCAAGCTTGGCAGTTGCCAAGGGGAGTGCCCATACCCATGTGATTATGTCTCCTTCTTTGTTGTCGGTGTAATATTCTTGGCGATGATTCCCCTCAGGATGCGGTTCTCCTCCTCGAGCTTATTGACTTGCTGTTTGAGGTCCATTATTTCCTTACGAAGCTTTCCTGTGACAGCTAAAGCTCCTTGCACCCAAGGGTGTTGCATAGCTGCGGGAGAACAAGTGACACTCCTCTTCATATTTTCATAAGAAAGAAATCTAACATTAGAAGGGATAACCGAGTTTGGAATAGCTGAGCTCTGTAGTTCCCCCATCGTGAACCCAGCTCGGAGGCGAGAGGTGACTTCTTGATCCTCCATGGCATCTACTCTCATCAAGTCAGCCTCCATCTCTTCCTCCGTTGCTGGCCCAAAGTGGTCAGCGTCGCTGTTTGCCCTTGGTTCCGGTGCCGGATTAGATACCCGGCTCTCCCCGATTGACTCTTGAGAAGACATCTTGCTCTAATCTGCAGCAGCAACAGCTCGAAAACAAAAATAGAGGAAATTTGCGTGATACGGGAGTAAAAACCTTCGGGAGAATATATAATGAATTTTTACCGACCAAAATACGTATCGTGCAAGAAAACGGAGTCCGGAAGGCACACGAGGTGCTCACGAGGTAGGGGGGCGCGCCCAGAGGGGTAGGGCGCGCCCACCACCCTCGTGTCCTTCCCGGACGGCTACTCATTTTTCTATTTTTCTAAATATTCCAAAACGGAGAAATATTGCCTTAAAAATTGTTTTGGAGTCGGTTTACTTACCGTACCACATACCTATTCCTTTTCGGAGTCTGAAACGTTCCGGAAGTGTCCCTTATGTATTCCTCCGGGGTTACGGTTTCAATAATATTGGTTTCAACATTTATGGGATTACCTGAGATATAATGTTTGATTCTTTGACCGTTTACCACCTTCGGATTTGTGCCTTCGAAGTTGTTGATTTTTATGGCACCGGAACGATAGACCTCTTCGATAACATAGGGGCCTTCCCATTTAGAGAGAAGTTTTCCTGCAAAAAATCTTAAACGAGAGTTGTATAGCAATACATAATCACCTACATTAAACTCACGCTTTTGTATCCTTTTGTCATGCCATCTTTTAACTTTTTCTTTAAACAACTTGGCATTTTCATAAGCTTGGGTTCTCCATTCATCAAGTGAGCTAATATCAAATAACCTCTTCTCACCGGCAAGTTTAAAATCATAGTTGAGCTCTTTAATAGCCCAATATGCCTTATGTTCTAGTTCGAGAGGTAAGTGACATGCTTTTCCATAAACCATTTTATACGGAGACATACCCATAGGATTTTTATATGCAGTTCTATAAGCCCATAATGCATCATCAAGTTTCTTAGACCAATTCTTTCTAGACCTATTAACAGTCTTTTGCAAAATTAATTTGAGCTCTCTATTGCTCAACTCTACTTGACCACTAGACTGATGGGTGATAAGGAGATGCAATTCTATGATTAACATCATATTTAGCAAGCATTTTACGGAAAGCACCATGAATAAAGTGTGAACCACCATCAGTCATTAAATATCTAGGGACTCCAAACCTCGGAAAAATAACTTCTTTAAGCATTTTAATAGAAGTGTTATGATCAGCACTACTAGTTGGAATAGCTTCTACCCACTTAGTAACGTAATCAACAGCAACTAAAATATGTGTGTATCCATTAGAGGCAGGAAAAGGTCCCATATAATCAAAGCCCCAAACATCAAATGGTTCAATAACAAGAGAATAATTCATAGGCATTTCTTGACGTCTACTAATATTACCAATTCTTTGACATTCATCACAAGACAAGACAAACTTACGGGCATCCTTGAAGAGAGTAGGCCAATAAAAACCAGATTGCAATACCTTATGTGCAGTTCTATCTCCAGCGTGGTGTCCTCCATAAGCCTCGGAATGACACTTGCGTAGGATCTGTTCCTGTTCATGCTCAGGTACACAACGTCTAATAACACCATCTACTCCTTCTTTATAAAGATGTGGGTCATCCCAAAAGTAATGTCTCAAGTCATAGAAAAACTTTTTCTTTTGCTGGTATGTGAAGCTAGGTGGTATAAACTTAGCAACAATATAATTAGCATAATCAGCATACCATGGAGTACTACGAGAAGTACTTATAACATTTAATTGTTCATCAGGAAAGCTATCATTAATAGGTAGTGGGTCATCAAGAACATTCTCTAACCTAGACAAGTTGTCTGCAACGGGGTTCTCAGCTCCCTTTCTATCAACAATATGCAAATCAAATTCTTGTAGCAAGAGAACCCATCTAATAAGTCTAGGTTTAGCATCTTTCTTTTCCATAAGGTATTTAATAGCAGCATGATCAGTGTGAATAGTTACTTTAGAATCAACAATATAAGGTCTGAACTTATCACAAGCAAATACAACTGCTAAAAGCTCTTTTTCAGTAGTAGCATAATTTCTTTGAGCATTGTCTAGAGTCTTACTAGCATAATGAATAACATTTAATTTCTTATCAACTCTTTGCCCTAGAACAGCACCTACAGCATAATCACTAGCATCACACATAATTTCAAAGGGTAAATTCCAATCAGGTGGCTGAACAACAGGTGCAGAGACTAATGCTTTCTTAAGTATTTCAAATGCTTCTACACAATCATCATCAAAGACAAATGGTATATCTTTTTGCAATAAATTAGTCAGAGGCCGAGAAATTTTTGAGAAGTCCTTAATGAACCTCCTGTAAAATCCGGCGTGACCAAGGAAACTTCTTATACCTTTGATGTCCTTGGGACATGGCATCTTTTCAATAGCATCGACCTTGGCTTTATCAACTTCAATACCTCTTTCAGAAACTTTATGCCCCAAGACAATACCTTCATTAACCATAAAGTGGCACTTTTCCCAATTCAAGACAAGATTAGTTTCTTCACATCTCTGCAAAACTCGATCAAGATTGCTCAAGCAATCATCAAAAGAGGAACCATAGACGGAAAAATCGTCCATGAAAACCTCACAAATCTTTTCACAAAAGTCAGAGAATATAGCCATCATGCATCTTTGAAAGGTAGCAGGTGCATTACATAAACCAAAAGGCATACGTCTATAAGCAAAAGTACCAAAAGGGCATGTAAAAGTAGTCTTTGATTGATCTCTAGCCGACACAGGTATTTGAGAGAAACCAGAATAACCATCTAGAAAGCAATAGTGTGTATGTTTGCATAATCTTTCTAGCATTTGATCAATAAAAGGTAAGGGGTAATGATCTTTCTTAGTAGCTTTATTTAATTTGCGGAAATCAATTACCATCCTATAACCTGTGATAATTCTTTGTGGAATCAATTCATCTTTATCATTAGGAACAACAGTAATACCTCCCTTCTTAGGGACACAATGGACAGGACTTACCCACTGACTATCAGCAACGGGATAAATTATACCTGCCTCCAGAAGCTTGAGTATTTCTTTTCTTACCACTTCTTTCATTTTAGGATTCAGACGTCGTTGAGGATCACGAACTGGTTTGGCATCTGCTTCCAAATTTATTTTATGTTGACATAGAGTGGGACTAATGCCCTTAAGATCATCAAGAGTATATCCAATAGCAGCACGATGCTTCTTCAGAGTTTTCAATAATCTTTCTTCTTCATGCTCTGAAAGGTTAGCACTAATAATAACAGGATATATCTTCTTTTCATCAAGATAAGCATATTTAAGATTATCAGGCAACGGTTTAAGCTCAAACACGGGATCACCCTTGGGTGGAGGAGGATCCCCTAAAATTTCAACAGGCAAATTGTGTTGCAGAATAGGTTCCTGTTTAAAGAATACTTCATCTATTTCCCTTCTTTCATTCATGAACATATCATTTTCATGGTCTAGCAAATAGTGTTCTAAAGGATCACTAGGAGGTACGGCAATAGAAGCAAGACCAATAATTTCATCCTTACTAGGTAATTCTTCCTCACGATGTTGTTTACTAAATTTAGAGAAATTAAACTCATGAACCATATCATCCAAGCCAATAGTAACAACATTCTTTTCGCAATCTATCCTAGCATTAACAGTGTTCAAGAAGGGTCTACCAAATATAATGGGACAAAAGCTATCTTGCGGAGAAGTAAGAACAAGAAAATCAGCAGGATATTTAGTTTTCCCACACAAGGCTTCAACATCTCTAACAATTCCCATCGCTGAAATAGTATCTCTATTGGCAAGTTTAATTGTGACATCAATATCTTCTAACTCAGCAGGTGCAATTTCATGCTTGATTTCTTTATACAAGTCATAAGGTATAACACTAGCACTAGCACCCATATCACATAAGCCATGATAACAATGATCTCCTATTTTAACAGAAATAACAGGCACGCCTACCACAGGTCTATGTTTATCTTTAGCACAAGGTTTAGCAATTCTAGCAGTTTCACCTTCAAACTGAATAACATGCCCATCAATATTATCAGACAAGAGATCTTTAACAATAGCAATATTAGGTTCTACTTTAACTTGCTCAGGAGGTGTATAAGTTCTAATATTGCTTTTACGAACAACAGTTGAAGCTTTAGCATGATCCTTTATTCTAACAGGGAAAGGTGGTTTCTCAACATAAGAAGTAGGAACAATAGGATCATTATAAGTGACAGTCTTTTCTTCAACTTTAATAGGTGCAGCTACTTTTACTTCTATGGGAGGATGATATTTAAACCACTTCTCCTTAGGGAGATCAACATAAGTAGCAAAAGATTCACAGAAAGAAGCTACTATCTCAGAGTCAAGTCCATATTTAGTGCTAAACTTACGGAAAATATCGGTATCCATAAAAGATTTAACACAATCAAACTTAGGTGTCATACCTGACTCCTTACCTTCGTCGAGGTCCCAATCTTCAGAGTTGCGTTTAATTCTATCCAATAAATTCCATCTGAATTCAATAGTCTTCATCATAAAAGAGCCAGCACAAGAAGTATCGAGCATGGTTGATTATTATGAGAAAGCCGAGCATAAAAACTTTGCATAATTATTTCTCTCGAGAGCTCATGATTGGGGCATGAATATAACATTGATTTAAGCCTCCCCCAAGCTTGAGCGATGCTTTCTCCTTCGCGAGGCCAGAAATTATATATATAATTGCGATCACGATGAACAAGATGCATAGGGTAATACTTTTGATGAAATTCCAATTTCAATCTTTTATAGTTCCATGATCTCATATCATCACATAGCCTATACCATATCAATGCGTCTCCCTTCAAAGATAAAGGGAAGACCTTCTTCTTAGCAACATCATCGGGTATACCTGCAAGCTTAAATAATCCACAAACTTCATCCACATATATTAAGTGCTCATCAGGATGCTTTGTTCCATCTCCTGTAAAAGGGTTAGCTAGCAGTTTTTCCATCATACCCGAAGGAAATTCAAAAGGAGTTTCATTTTCAATAGGTTCAGTAGGTTGAGGAGCAACTCTTTGCTCTACTGGACGGGGTGAAGATACCCCGAACAAGCCCCTCAGAGAATTACTTTCCATAGTAACAAGTGACAGTAAATTTCAGCACACTATATAAATTTTTCCTTACCAAATTCCACCTACCAAAGGCGCTACACTCCCCGGCAACGGCGCCAGAAAAGAGTCTTGATGACCCACAAGTATAGGGGATCTATCGTAGTCCTTTCGATAAGTAAGAGTGTCGAACCCAACGAGGAGCAGAAGGAAATGATAAGCGGTTTTCAGCAAGGTATTCTCTGCAAGTACTGAAATAAGTGGTAACAGATAGTTTTGTGATAAGATAAATTGTAACGAGCAACAAGTAACAAAAGTAAATAAAGTGCAGCAAGGTGGCCCAATCCTTTTTGTAGCAAAGGACAAGCCGGAACAAACTCTTATAATAGGAAAAGCGCTCCCGAGGACACATGGGAATATCGTCAAGCTAGTTTTCATCACGTTCATATGATTCGCGTTCGATACTTTGATAATTTGATATGTGGGTGGACCGGTGCTTGGGTGCTGTTCTTACTTGAACAAGCATCCCACTTATGATTAACCTCTATTGCAAGCATCCGCAACTACAACAAAAGTATTAAGGTAAACCTAACCATAGCATGAAACATGTGGATCCAAATCAGCCCCTTACGAAGCAACGCATAAACTAGGGTTTAAGCTTCTGTCACTCTAGCAACCCATCATCTACTTATTACTTCCCAATGCCTTCCTCTAGGCCCAAATAATGGTGAAGTGTTATGTAGTCGACGTTCACATAACACCACTAGAGGCTAGACAACATACATCTTATCAAAATATCAAACGAATACCAAATTCACATGACTACTAATAGCAAGACTTCTCCCTTGTCCTCAGGAACAAACGTAATTACTCACAAAGCATATTCATGTTCATAATCAGAGGGGTAATAATATGCATATAGGATCTGAACATATGATCTTCCACCAAATAAACCAACTAGCATCAACTACAAGGAGTAATCAACACTACTAGCAACCTACTAGCACCAATCCCGGACTTTGAGACAAGAATTGGATACAAGAGATGAACTAGGGTTTGGAGATGAGATGGTGCTGGTGAAGATGTTGATGGAGATTGCCCTCTCCCGATGAGAGGAGCGTTGGTGATGACGATGGTGATGATTTCCCCCTCCCGGAGGGAAGTATCCCCGGCAGAACAGCTCTGCCGGAGCTCTAGATTGGTTTCGCCAAGGTTCCGCCTCTTGGCGGCGGAGTCTCATCCCGAAAAGTTCCTTCCTATTTTTTTCTCATCGAAAGACCTCATATAGGAGAAGATGGACGTCGGAGAGCCACCAGGGGGCCCACGAGGTAGGGGGGCGCCCTAGGGGGGGCGCCCCCCACCCTCGTGAGCAGGGTGTGGGCCCCCTGGCCTTCATCTTTGGCGAGGATTTTTCTTTCTTTATTTTAAGATGTTCCGTGGTGTTTCAGGACTTTTGGAGTTGTGCAGAATAGGTCTCTAATATTTGCTCCTTTTCCAGCCCAGAATTCCAGCTACCGGCGTTCTCCCTCCTTATGTAAACCTCGTAAAATAAGAGAGAATAGCCATAAGTATTGTGACATAAAGTGAAATAACAGTCCATAATGCAATAAATATCGATATAAAAGCATGATGCAAAATGGACGTATCAGGAGGCACAATGCTCCCCAAGAAGCCACTAGGGCCACCGTATTCTCCTCACGCCCTCACACAATGCGAGATGCTGTGATTCCACTATTGGTGCCCTTGGAGGCGGCGACCGGACCTTTACAAACAAGGTTGGGGAAAACTCCACAACTCAATCGGAGGCTCCCAACAACACCACGAAGCTTCACCACAATGGACTATGGCTCCGTGGTGACCTCAACCATCTAGGGTGCTCAAACACCCAAGAGTAACAATATCCGCTAGGGATTAGTGGGGGAATCAAATATCTCTTGGTGTAAGTGTAGATCGGGGCCTTCTCAACTACTCCCGAGCAAATCAACAAGATTGGTTGGCTAGAGAGAGAGATCGGGCGAAAATGGAGCTTGGAGAAATAATGGAGCTTTTGGGGAAGAGGTAGGACAACGAAGAAGAAGGAGGACCCCTTTTATAGTGGGGGTAACAATCCAACCGTTACCCCACTAAACAGCCCCGCAGAGGGCGGTACTACCGCAGGGGGCAGCGGTAGTACCGCTGGACCCAGCGGTACTACCCCTCCCCCTTACGGTACTACTTCCCACCCATAGAGGGCTTGAAGAAAGAGGGGGGACTGGCCCAGCGCGGTACTGCCGAACAGGCCCAGCGCGGTACTACCGCGGTGGCAGGGCGGTACTACCGCTCTCGAGCAGTACTATCGTACCTACTACCGCTGCAAGTGCTGCTCAACCCGACACGAGAAGTCCCCCCCTCGAGTCGAGGCGGTAGTGGCCCGGTACCACAACGGTACTGTCGCTGAGGACCCTCAAGCTGTACTACCGCTGGGCACTGCGGTACTACTGCTGGGGCCAAAGACTACCCAAACTCCAGGGAATCAAACCTCCAACGACGCAGGAAGGCCCAGAGGGTGTGAAACGAAAGTGTACGTGATGAATCCACCCTACACTTGCCAAAGCAGACCCCCTCTTGATAGAACAGTGACTCCTACGAAACTAGTCCACCAACAAGAAACGAAAGAGCTACACCATCTTGAAAAACACTCCGAGGGGAAAGAATCGTCTCGAGCCAAAGGATGAATCTCTGAAATGCTCAAAGCACAAGGTTAGTCCGCAAATATCTTGTCATCAATCACCAAAACTACATCAAGAGAGATATGCCTTAACAATCTCCCCATTTTTGGTGGATTGATGACAACCAGGGATTTGCACAGGGAAAAGACATAAAAGTAAGGATACTTAGAACTACAAAATATAGACGGGCTCCCCCTGAATGTGTGCACCTAGTTAGTAGTGCCTTTGGAATGCAAGACACACACATTAGGATCAACACTCCCCTATATTTTATAGTCCAAAAATTCTAAGCACAGGATACATGAGAGCAGGGTATAAAACAGGATAAGCATGCAACTCATAAGATACTACAGTACTGAATAGACATAGATAATAAAGGTAGAGATAAGGTAGCATATGTCTCACACCATATGTCTAGAACTTAGGTCTCACTGGCACCAAACCAAACCAAGAAAAACGACGAGAAAACACAAGACACCACAAACCACAAAGACACACTCGCAACACGGCAACAACACAAATCCCTAAACTCTCTCCCCCTTTGGCAGCAAGACACCTAAAGGGCAAAGAGCGAAGCTACGACTCCAGGTGATGGCAAGCTGAGGATATCGAACATCACATCTCAGCGTGATCGTCTGCACCTTCGTTGTCGGTCGGAAACTACTCGGCGTCTGAATCGGTCCATGGGCAATGCTGCTGAACCCACTCCTCCTCGTTAATGATCCTCTCCTTAGATCCGCTGTTAACAGTGGCACCCAACTGGCGCATGAGCTCCTTGTGATGTCTGCGGGCCTTCTTCTCAGAGACATGAGACATGTACTGGCCATGAGACTCCATGCAGAAAAGCTTCTTCATCTTGCGTTTAATCCTCTTAGCCCATGAGGGCTCCACACCGGAGGGGTCATAATCCTCATCCTTGTCGGCCTCAGCATCGTCCTCGGACTCCATGTCAGCCTCAGAAGGTGCTCCAGTTGTCCTTCTTCTGCAGACGTTTGATATCATGAGAAATCAACTCTCCAGTTTCCAGCACAACCCTGGGATAGTGATGTGCCCAGGCCTTCTCAATGAGCAGCATGATGAAAGGACCATAGATCGGGCACTTGCGCTCAGAAATGGCAGACAGAAGCTCATACCACATAACATGAGAAATGTCCAGGGTCTCTCCAGTGGTTTCTTCCTTCTCATGATGGCAGAAGAGAAGCATGTCCACAAGATAGGACTAGACCATATCCAGATTCCCAATGCGCGGGAAAATAGTCTCGTGCAAGACACGGTGAAGGATGTCCAGATAGGTAGATAGCTCATAGGTTAGCTTCTTTGTCTCGGGGTTAACCTTCTGAGAGCGGTAGGGCCAGAGAGCTTGCTTATGAGTGGAGGCGACATTGCGGTGAGGACGGAAGCCGATTGGATGCTCAAGCCCGTGATCTTCCACCCCAAGTAACTCCATGAAGGCCTTCCACGTGACAATGAGCAACTTGCCATTCGTCATCCAAGTCAAGGTCCTTTCTGCATCAGTTCCAAGATGGACAGTGGCATATAATTGGCATATGATGTCGGCATCAAAGTCCTTATTGAACTACATGATCCTGAGAATGTTTAACTGAGTGCACATCTGAAGGGCTTTACCAAAGTTCTTAGGGTCCTTTTCCATTGGATCGGTGTCGATGGAACGGACATCAACAAAGTGATTCTTCTTTGCCTTGATCACATCAAAGAAGATGCAGAACTGAAAGCGGTTCCAGAACGGGCGGTTAACCAAAGTGGGATCTTGGTCTTCCTCATAGGGGTTGCGGCGACGCTTTGCCCAAAATTCCTTGGCAGTCATATCAGTCACATTCTTTCCCTTTGGCTTGTTTGCAGATCTCTTCGAGTGCTGAGGTGGCGGTGGAGCACTTGAGGTTGCGCCTGCTGGCGGCTGTTGAGCACTAGATGAACCACCGGCTGACTCAGAAGTGCGGTAGCGCTTTGACGTGGCACGATCGGGGTTGACATGGCGGGCCTGCTGCTCAGGATGATCACCACCTGGAACCAAACACACGAGCAGAAGAAACACACAAAAGAAAAGAGCATAAGCCACCAAAGAAGACAACCCAGATCAAAGCTTGGTAAGAAAAGATGGAATCAGGCATCTAGCTTGCGCGGTAGTACCGCGTCAGATGGGGCACGGTAGTACCGCGACCCATAAGCGGCAGTACCGCTCGAGGAGGGCGGTAGTACCGAGGCAAGATGGGGAATGGCGGTTCCCTACTGCCGTGGATGGATCCGGCACTACCGGAGATGCCAAATTCAAAAATAAACCTACCGAACTTCAATCCACAGGGCCTAGAGGCCATCTCCATCCTACTCAAGCCTCACCTTAGCCAAAAGACGAGAAGAACAATGCCTATTGCCCCTAAAAACTATATGCAAGATCTAGGCAAAGAGAGAACGGGAACGGGGGCAATACCGGCATCCATGGCTAGAGGACGTGGTGGGGATCGACTCCACCGGAGGAAATGGAGAGGGATGGCATGAAAATGGCGGCCGACCGGGCCCCTCCTACAGCGAGAGGTTGCTGGAGCAACGAGGAAGACGAGTGGGGGCGAATGGGTATGGGGGAGAAACAACTCCCCCTGCCCCGACATAACCCCCCGTCGCCCGCCCTGCAGCGGTAGTACCGCTGGGGTGGGTGGTAGTACCGCTTGACGCTTGTCAGCAGTAGTACCGCTCACTCAGCGGTAGTACCGCTCTGCTGCAAAAAGGGCCGACTAAACCGGGAAGAACACAAGAGAAGAAACCGAGACAAAACGAGAACACACGCACACAAAACCGACAAAAAGAAAGAAGACACACACCTCTCCAAGAGAGGACGGTGGCCGAGGCCACCTATGTTTGAGTTCAGAGGTATGGCGCCGCTAAGATTTTAACCTTGGGCCCATGACCAACACTCATCTTTGAAGCACAAGTACCATAAAATATGGCTAATGTGAAAGAGTTTGGTTAGTTTATGCATTATGGGGGGAGGGAAAGTTCATTGAGAGAACAACACTCCGCCTATGTCCATGCCTACACCTAAACTAGACAACAAGTTGAGTGAGGTGGGGTGTGCAAGGGTTCAAGTCACATTGCTCGAATCAATGATATTTAGCTCATGCCTTAACTCGCGAAATCTTGCTTCATCCAAAGGCTTCATGAAAAAATCTGCAAGGTTATCATGAGTGTTGACATAGTTAAGCTCGATCTCCCCTCGCCTAATGTGATCCCGGATGAAGTGATACCTAATCTCAATATGTTTTGTCTTGAAGTGTTGCACTGGGTTGAGAGAAATCTTGATGACACTTTCATTGTCACACCAAAGAGGCACTTTGTCACAAGTGACATCGTAATCCTTTAAAGTTGCCTCATCCATAAAAGTTGTGCACAACAACTACCGGCGGCCACATATTCCGCTTCCGTGGACGAGAGAGACACACAACTTTGCTTCTTGGAAGACCAACTCACCAAAGAGCAACCAAGAAATTGGCACCCTCCAGAAGTGGACTTCCTATCCACTTTGTCTCCCGCCCAATCTGAGTCCGAATAACCTACAAGCTTAAAGTTTGCTCCTCTTGGGTACCAAAGGCCAAAGTTTGGGGTATGAGCCAAATATCAAAAGATTCGCTTGACCGCCACAAAGTGACTTTCCTTAGGTGCGGCTTGAAACCGTGCACAAATTCCCACACTCAACATGATATCCGGTCTAGGTGCATAAAGGTAAAGCAAGGAGCCAATCATGGAACGATATACCTTTTGATCCACCGCTTTACCATTGGGATCAATGACTAGTTGGCACTTTGTGGGCATGGGAGTGGAAGCCGGCTTGACATCACTTAGCTTGAATCTCTTAAGCATGTCTTGAGTGTATTTGGCTTGGTTGATGAAGGTTCCTTCTCTCCTTTGCTTCACTTCGAACCCGAGAAGGAACTTCAATTCTCCCATGGAAGACATCTCGAACTTTCAGGTCATGAGAGCGGCAAATTCCTCATTGAAAGCTTTGTTAGGGGAACCAAAGATAATATCATCAACATATAATTGGCACACAAACAACTCCCCTTTGACCTTATTGGTAAAAAGAGTGGGGTCGATTAGCCCAACTTCAAAACCACGGTCTTGTAACAACTTGGTAAGGTGGTCATACCATGCACGTGGGGCTTGTCTAAGGCCATAGAGTGCCTTATCGAGTTGATACACGTGATTGGGAAAGTAGGGATCCTCGAGCCCGGGGGGTTGCTTGACATAAACCAATTCATTAATAGGACCATTAAGAAAAGCACTCTTCACATCCATTTGTTGTAACTTAAAGTTATGATGAGAAGCATATGCAATCAACATGCGAATGGATTCAAGACGAGCAACGGGAGCAAAGGTTTCACCGTAGTCGATACCCTCGACTTGGGAGTAGCCTTGTGCTACCAAACAAGCCTTGTTGCGAATGATAATCCCATGAGAATCTTGCTTGTTATTGAATATTCACTTGGTTCCAATGACATTGTGGTTCCCCGTTGGCCTTGGCACCAATCTCCACACTTCATTGCGCTCGAAGTTGTTGAGTTCTTCATGCATGGCATTGAGCCAATCCGGATCTTCGAGCGCCTCATAGACCTTTTGGGGTTCAACACAAGAGACAAACACGCGATGTTCACAATAGTTTGCTAATTGTCTATGAGTGCTTACCCCCTTTCTTAAGCTTCCAAGCACATTTTTCATGAGATTGTCCTTGGTGGAGATCTTGGAAGCAACCTTGGCGGCACGACACTCCAATTCCTCCTCGGGGGTGAGACGAGGAGTGGTCACTTGATCATCTTGAGCATCGTCTTGAGCTTGTTCTTGATCTCGTGGAAGCTCTTGATCTTGAACTTGCTCGGAGGAGGGAGCTTGACCTTGGCATCACTTGATGTTCCAACACCATATTGAGATTGATCTTGCCCTTGGTCTTGTTCTTGAGGTTGAGGGCCCTCACTTTGTTCTTCGGAACCGTGTGGTTCTTGGGTTGGTGAAGGTTCCACTTGAGTAGAACATTGTCCTTCTCCTTCGGCCACAGGGGGTTCCTCAATGGGTAGGATAAGACCAACACCCATTATTCTTATGGCTTGGGGAGGAATTTCATCACCTTCATCACAAGTACCACTTTGCTCCACTTGGGAGCCGTTATTCTCATCAAACTCCACATTACACGTTTCCTCAATAAGTCCCGTGGACTTATTGAGAACATGGTAAGCATGAGAGTTTCTAGCATAACCAACAAATATGCCCTCATAAGCTCTAGCCTCAAATTTAGACAAATAGACACCTTTCTTGAGAATGAAACACTTACACCCGAACACCCGGAAGTACTTGAGGTTGGGCTTGTTACCAATGAGTATCTCATATGGAGTCTTGTTCAAGCCTTTGCGGAGGTAGAGCCAATTAGATGCATGGCACGCGGTGTTGATGGCTTCGGCCCAAAAGTTGTAGGGAGACTTGAACTCCGCCATCATGGTCCTTGTCGCATCCATCAACGTCCGGTTCTTCCTCTCCACTACACCATTTTGTTGAGGGGTGTAAGGTGCGGTATATTGATGCTTGATTCCCTCATCACTCAAAAACTCGTCCAAGGTGTAGTTCTTGAACTCGGAGCCGTTGTTACTTCTTATTGTCAAGATCTTTGCATTGTGTTGTTGTTGAGCTTCATTTGCAAAGTCGATGACGGTTTGTTGGGTCTCGCTCTTCCTCTTGAAGAAATATACCCAAGTGTATCTTGAATAGTCATCTACGATCACCAAGCAATATTGTCTACCCCCAAGACTATCAAAGGATGGAGGAACAAAAAGATCCAAATGAAGGAGCTCCAAAGGCCTCTTCGAGTAGATGATAGTCGTGGGAGGGTGATCCTTCTCATGTAGCTTTCCTTCGATGCAAGCACTGCAAGCACGATCTTTGGCAAAACTAACATTTGTTAGTCCATGGACATGGTCCCCCTTGAGAAGACTTTGCAAAGATCTCATATTGACGTGGGCTAAACGGCGATGCCAAAGCCATCCCACGTCAACTTTAGCCATTAGGCATGTCGCGGTCTTAGTGGGTCGCTTCAAAAAGTTAATCACATAGAGACCGTTCTCGACATGCCCAACAAAGGCTACTTTAAGAGTCTTGCTCCACAAGAGGGCCACGGAATCAATATCAAAGAAAGTGGCAAAGCCCATGAGTGCTAGTTGACGAACGGAAAGTAAATTGTATGCAAGAGACTCAACAAGCATGACCTTCTCGATCGTAAGATCATGAGAAATGACAACTTTGCCGAGTCCCAATACCTTAGAAGATGAGGCGTCACCCCACTCGACGTTGGTGGGCATGGATGGAATTTTTTGCACGTCCACCACCAAGTCCTTGCTTCTGGTCATATGATTAGTAGCTCCACTATCGAGCAACCATGATCCCCCACCGGAAGCAAACACCTACAAGAGATCAATGCTTGGTTTTAGGTACCCATTTTGTAATGGTTCCTTTGATGTTAGTAACAAGGGTCTTAGGAACCCAAATAGACCATTCAATGTACTCATAAGGAGAACCAACACATTTGGCATAAACATGCCCATCTCTAGCGCGGCACAACACATAAGAAGGGTTAAAGTCGCCGGCTTTTTTGGGAAGGGGAGCGTTTCCCTTCTTGGCATCACTACCCATCATGGAGTTCTTCTCCTTCTCCTTAGTAGCACCCTCACCCTCCTTCACAAAGGTTTGCTTGAGAGGAGGAGGTCGTTTGGCCTTGTCATTCTTCTTCTTGTTCTTGGACTTGGGCACGTACCCAATCCCTTCCTTGGCCACAACTCCCTTTTGGTTGGTCAAAATGTCGTTGAGGTTCTTTTTTTGAATATTTACTATGGGGTAAAACCCCATAGCCCATTTTATTAGAAAAAGAAAAGGTCCAGCAAAATACAAAGCACTGAGAAAGTGCCAAAACAAAAGGAGACCTATCTACAACTTACCTATAGCTAGAAGACCCAGGTTCAAATGAAGTTATCCTAAATTTACAAAAGGGCATTAACCCAAGCTAACAATTGAGTTCTAAGACTACTGTTAAGTCTGTGAGAGAAAAGAAGAATATCATGTACAAAATTGCACCTCCAGGTGGCAAAACGAGCCTGCTCTCCCCTAAAGATCCTCCCATTCCTAAGAATCCAAATATTACATGCTGCAGTGAGCATCACCTCAAAGAAATTTTTTTGACTAAAACTTTATCTGGCATGGGCAACACACTCCTGGGTATTAGACCCCTGGGACCAGTCAATCTGTAGGTAGTTCCACACTCTTGAGCTGAAATTGCACTGGAAGAACAAATGAGATCTGTCCTCATGGACATAAGCATTACATAAAACACAAAGATTATCCTCAGCTTGGGACCTCCAGTGTCTTCGAACCAACATGTCTTTGGTGTTGAGTCTATCAAAGAACAATAACCAACCAAAAACTTTAATCTTCATGGTGCATCTGCTCTTCCATAACCATTTGCAGGGCATAATAGTGGGCATATGGGAGTGCATGATGGTATAGAACCCTTTGGCCGAAAAGGACCCAGATTTGGAAGGCCACACCCACTGGTCAGGAAGTAGAGGATCTCTTTGCAAGTTTAGCAGCCAACCTTCTAGAATTGTTAACTCTGCAGCAGCTTCTTGTGAGATGGGTAGGTAAAACATGGAAAAAAGGTCCTGGGTCTGAAGCACATCCCTGACTGGGACCTTGTCATCAATCATGAAAGAGAACAATCTAGGAAGCCTCCTTACCAAGGGCAAGGAAGAACCAGCCACATGCCATGCATCATGCCAGAACAAAGCAGTGTCCCCCATGTTAATATGAACAGAAGCAATGGCCCTGTAAGCATCGTTCAGCTTGAAGACATCCCTCCACCAGAAAGAGCCAGTCAATACAGTTGCCTGAGGGACAATGTTGTCATAATAGGAATCCCATATTAAAGAGACCCAAGGAACATCATGCTTATTGAAGAATTTATGCAGATGTTTCATGAGCAGTCCCTGATTCTGGATATTGAGATTGAGAATACCCAGACCACCCTTATCTTTAGGTCTGCAAACCAGATCCCAAGCTGCCAGAGATTGTTTAGGTGTATCTGTATTCCCTCTCCAAAGACACTGCCTGAAGATCCTATCCAACTGCTTAATGATGCCAAGAGGTATATGCAAGGTGCAGAGGAAATAGATTGGCATGGAAGTTAAGACTGAAGTCAACAGCTGCAACCTAGAGCCCTGGTTTAGCATGGCAGAACTAGCAGATAGCCTTCTTTCAATATTATCCACAAGGGGGAGGAGATCCACAATTCTGGGTCTGGTGGTACCAAGGGGTAGACCAAGATAAGTGAAAGGGAGTTCTCCTAACTTACAACCCAGAAGAGTAGCCAACCTGAGAGCCTCCTCATTAGATATATTCAAAGGTATCATAGAGGACTTGGCAAAATTCACCTTGAGACCAGTAGACTGCTGGAACACAGCCAACATATTCTTAAGAGCCACCATTTGCTCATCCACAGCTGGCAAGATGATGATTGTGTCATCTGCATACTGGATAATTGGGTAGTTAGGATCATGGGATGGGATTGGGAGTGTCAGAGACCCTTGAGCCATCATTTGGTTGACCACAGACTGCAACAGATCAGCAGCAATAACAAAAAGGAGGGGTGACAAAGGATCACCCTGTCTGACCCCACACTTACATTTAAATTGCTTCCCTAGAATGCCATTAAGTAATACCGAAGATGTCCTAGATGACAAAATCTCTCTAACCCAAGCAATCCACTTGTTATCAAAACCTTTATGATGAATGACTTGTAAAATTACCTCATGTTCCACTGTATCAAAAGCCTTGGCAAAGTCCATCTTCAGGATTATGATTGGTCGCTTTGACTGCTTGCATTGATGTATATACTCAAATGCCCATGCAAGCCAATCCTGAATGGACCTACTTTTCAAAAATCCGTACTGGTTCTTATGAATACATTGCAAAATTACTTTCTGTAATCTGTTTGCCAACAATTTGGTGAGGAACTTCAGACAGGTGTTTGTAAGGGAAATGGGCCTGAAATCATCAGGCCCTTGAGGAGAAATCATCTTAGGAATGAGGGTGATGAGAGAGCCACTGATGTTCTCCAGAGATATCTGTCCATCATAAAAAGCCTGTATGAGGTGCAAAAAATCCTGTTCGATGATAGGCCAGCATTTCTTGATAAACATGCCATTAAAGCCATCCGGTCCAGGTGCTCTGTCAGCGGGTAGCTCTGCTAAAACCTTGTTTATTTCCTCCTGTGAGAAGGGAGCAGAGAGTACTTCAAGCCCTTCCATTGGTTGGATCAACTGTGGGAGATCAAATCCCATGTTAATGCCCTGAGCATGACCCATCCTATTCTTAAAGGAGGACCACAAAATTCCAGCCATTTGTGTATGATCAGAGACTGGATCATTCCCATCAACCCTAAGACTAGCGATTGCATTTTTCCTCAATCTTTCTGAAGCCATTGCATGAAAGAACTTTGAATTCTCCTCCCCCACCTTGATATATCTGATTGTACACCGCTGTTTCCAATAAATGTAATGGATACGCAGCAAGTTCTCATGGTGCAACTTGACTATCTTTCTGAAGTTAAACTCCGGAGTTGTGAGTGGCCTCCATTCCTCAAGCCCATCAAAATGCAGGATGACCTTGGCACAATTCAAAGTTAGCCTTTTAATGTGGGAGATGCTTTTGCTCCACACTTTGAGGTCCATTCGCAGTCGTTTGAACTTTCGGGAGATAATTGCAGCCGCAGACAGATCAGAAAAAACCGGCGCCTCCCAAGTCCTCTTAACACACTCCATAAAACCTGGCATGTCAACCCAGTAATTCTCAAAACGAAAAACCCTGGCTTTTGGAATGGTGGTGTCAATGGAAACCACACATGGCACATGGTCAGACGAAGTTTTCGCTAACGGAAGTACTACAGTATTTGGATAAATGGAAATCCAAGCTGACGTTGTGAAGAACCAATCAAGCTGCTCGAGCAGAGGGTTTTCCTGCATATTTGACCATGTGTAACTTCTCCCTTTCAAGGGCAACTCCAAGAGACCCAAATGACCAATGCTCTCATTAAAAAGGAAGATGTCGTTAACATTTCCCCCCGGCAGGTTTCTATTATCCATGGACCTTATAAAATTGAAATCCCCTAGGAGAAGCCAGTGTTCAGTAGGAGGGATAGTCAGATGGTAAAGCCAATGAACAAAATCATCGCGAAGAGGCCCATCACAAGGCCCATAAATGGACACTAGGGTCCAGGTCTCAGCATTGTGCACCAAAGTAAAAGAGACCACAACACCGAATCGCTGAATCTCAATGAGTGTGCCAGTGAAGACACCAGAATTCCAGATGACAAGAATACCACCAGATGCACCAACTAAGGGAGCAAAAGCAAAACGATCAAACCGCCGCCGGCAGAAGGTTCTAATCGTCCTAATATCAAACTCCTCGCATTTGGTTTCCTGAAGGCACACAATTGAGCATTGACTCTCTTCAATTTTCGATCGAACATCTCTCTGTCTGTCCGCAGAATTGAGACCACGGACATTCCAGCACAAAACATGTCAGTTACGATATGATGTACTAGCCATTAAAAACTATATAGTGGGGATAATCCAGCCCATCGCTTAACAGTGAAACTCCAATAACCACAAGGTTCAAAACATTCATACACGATAAACCCATAAACTGCCAGCAGTGCTTAGATATAAAAAAACAGAAAAGAGATAACCGTGGGCCACAAAATGCAAAGTCAAATAGGCCCACAATAGACCACCACCACATCATAGAGAAGTACTGATAATTAGTCATCATTGGAAATTGCATGTAACACCCTCGATGTGACTATAGCTCCCACGTGTCGAGGCACGACTTAGAGACATAATCGCATTGAAGGCATATGTCGCAAGTTAGGCAATCTTCACAACATCCCATGTAATATGCTAATAAAAGGGAGATAACATAGTTGGCTTACACTCTCCACGTCAATCAAGTACATAAATAACATTACATCATCCAAACACTCATGGCCCGACTACGGCGCCAAAATAAAAGAGAACCCAACAAGCGACACGGTCCCAATCACCCCCAACTGGGCACCACTACTGATCATCAGGAAAGGAAACATAGTATCGTTGAGAGTCGTCGTCGAACTCCCACTTGAGCTCATACGCGTCTCCTGGAGCGGAATCGTCAGGCCCTGCATCTGGTGTAATAGTAATCTGTGAGCCACAGGGACTCAGCAATCTCGCACCCTCGCGATCAAGACTATTTAAGCTTATAGGTATGGCAAGGTAAAATAAGTGGAGCTGTAGCAAGTGACTAGCAAGTATGGTGGCTAACTTATTCGCAAAAGAGAGCGAGAAGAGGAGGCAAAGCACGAGCGAGAAACTAGAGAACAACCTGCGCAAACATTACTCCAACACCGTGTCCACTTCCCGGACTCCGCCGAGAAGAGGCCATCACGGTAACACACTCAGTTGATTCATTTTAATTAAGTTAAGGTTCAAGTTATCTACAACCGGACATTAACAAATTCCCATCTGCCCATAACCGCGGGCACGGCTTTCGAAAGTTCAAATCCCTGCAGGGGAGTCCCAACTTAGGCCATGACAAGCTCTCACGGTCAACAAAGGAATAGACCTCCTCCCAAGACGTTCCAATCAGACTCGGTATCTCGGTTACTCAAGACACTTCGACAGGTTAAAACAAATCCAGCAACACCGCCCGAATGTGCTGACAAATCCCGATAGGAGCTGCACATATCTCTTTCTCAGGGCACACTCAGATGAACACTACGTACAACTAAAACCAACCCTCAAGTTGCCCCGAGGTGGCGCTGCAAGTGGCTCTATTTGGACCAACACTCAGAGGAGCACTGGCCCGGGGGGGGGGGGGGGGGGGGTTTAAAATAAGATGACCCTCGGGCTCCGGAAACCCAAGGGAAAAAGAGGCTAGGTAGCAAATGGTAAGACCAATGTTGGGCATTGCTGGAAAAGCTTTAATCAAGGCGAAATATCAAGGGGTTCCCATTATAACCCAACCGCATAAGGAACACAAAATTCGGGAACATAACACCGATATGACGGAAACTAGGGCGGCAAGAGTGGAACAAAACACTAGGCGAGAGGCCGAGCCTTCCACCCTTTACCAAGTATATAGATGCATTACGATAACAAGATAATATAATGATATCCCAACAAGTAAAATAAATGTTCCAACAAGAAACGACCTCCAATCTTCACCTGCAACTAGCAACGCTATAAGAGGGGCTGAGCAAAGCGGTAACATAGCCAATCAACGGTTTGCTAGGACATGGTGGGTTAGAGATTTGACATGGCAATTTGGGAGGCTTGAAAACAAGTGGTAGGCATCATAGCATTGGCATAGCAAAAGAGCGAGCAAACTAGCATAGCAAAGATAGTAGTGATTTCGAGGGTATGATCATCTTGCCTGCACAGTTGTCACAGTTGACTGGATCCTCAAAAGTAAACTCAACGGGCTCCTCGTTAGCAAACTCGTCTCCCGGCTCTACCCAAACAAGACAAACAAGCAACAAGGATACAATCAACCACGTGCAAACTCAAACAACACGATGCAAAGATGATATGCTATGCGGGATGCAAAATGCAAGATATGACAGGAAACGCATGAACCTGGCCTCAACTTGGAATTCCAAGTGTGCCACTGGAAAGATGAGATGAAATCCCTTGAAAACGATATAAAGAACGCCGGAATCGGAGTTACGATTTGGAAATGGCAAGCGATTCAAAAATGACACCGGTCTGCGATTTACAGCAAGTAGGCACCTAAATGCAATGAGATGAACATGCTACAGCACCCAAACAAGACAACAAAATACATGGCAGGGATGCATACAAGATTCTTAACAAAAGTATAGCACTGAGCTACGGCCAATTCATCCATTAATAGGTTCAAACAAGCATGGCAAAAATGCATATGGAAAACAGATCTCAGACTTAGTGAAATTAACGCTTGTCTGGAATTTCAGATCAGGTAGCTCTCTTCGGAGCAACAAAACTACATGCTACAGGATCTGAACATGGCAAAGTAAAGCATGGCATGGAGCTACTCAAAGAGCTTAACAAAAGTCCCTTAGTGACCTTGAGCCAAAAGGGATCAGAAAATACAATTGCAAGCATGTAAACATAGCAAAAACATAATCAGTTTTTAGACTTAGTGAAAACTGGCACATGCTGAAATATAACTCAAGTAGGCATGTTTACGAGCTCGATGCACTCACTACGGTGCAAGTCATGGCAAGACAAGCATACACCCATCAAGAAGGCACAAAATTAAATCTAGACATGGCAAGAACAATAGCATAGCATGCATGGATCAACTACAACATCACCGACAAAATTGCAAACAAGTTGACAATCTGTCCAGATTCACAAAGTAGCAAAAGTAGAGCTCGATTGACTCAAGATAGGGTGCTCCATAATTGCAAAAAAAAAGACATGGATGGATAGAGCACTACAATATTAACAAAACATACTTACTGATCATCATCAAAAGAGACACGGATCACTAGGAAACAACAAAAACATATGGCATCATGAGATAAACAGCTCCAGGACAGTGAAATCACTAAGTCCCTGAAAACAGAATTAGCAAGTGCACCACTTTGCAAGCTTGCACAAGTCACCACACACATAACAAAAATACATGGGTTGCACCTCTGGAAAGATGAAAAAACCTTTAACAAAACACATGTAGAGCATCAGGGCATAGCATGCACACATTAATCATGGCAAAAATGATAAAAACCTAAACGGAGTAACAGATCTGACAATTAACTCAAGTAGCCCTCTTCTAGCAGCATTTCTGGCATCAAGATGAACTCAAATGAAAATGATGCAATGGAATGAAATGATGTACTCTCTGAGATGAACATTTTGATATGCTATATGCATGAATCGATGCTACAGATGCAAAGTTACGGAGCCGTGAACATGAGCACTTGAACTGAAAATTTCGGGACTTAGAAAAAAAAACGACCTAGGGTTTCACTGTTCACAGATCTGGGATCCGGGCACGGATTACGAAGTTCGCCGGAATCCTCGGAGCTCGCCGGAGAGGACCGGCCGGAGCTTGAAGGAGGAGGGGCCCGAGGTCCTACTGGGCCGGATCTCGCCGGATCCGGTCACCGGCGAGTCGGGGGAGGCGCGGCGACGCCGGAGGAGGCGGCGGAGCTGGGTCGGGAGGCGCGGCGCGGCGGCCGGCGACGTGGTCCGCGGCGGCGCAGCACGGTGACGGTGGGCGGCGGAGGCGAGGCGCAGGCGGCGGGGTCGGGCGCGGGAGGCGCGGGCACGGCGGGCGGCGTGGGCGAGCCGATGGGCTTCGGGGGCCCCGGCCGGGCCGAGCGGGCCGGCGGGATAGAGGCGGCGATGTGGGCGCGGTGTGGCCACGTGGCGGCGCGTGATTCGCGGCGGCGGTGATGTCCGGCGCGTCCGGACACGTCCGGCGCGCGGAGAGACGAGGGGGGCTAGATTTAGGGTAGAATGATCCGAAAACGGAGGGGATCTATTTATAGCCATAGAGGGAGCTAGGAGAGTCCAAATGAGGTGCGGTTTTCGGCCACGCGATCGTGATCGAACACTCTAGATGATGGAGAAGACTTAGGTGGGTTTTGGGCCAAATTAGAGGGGTGTTGGGCTGCAACACACACAAGGCCTTTTCGGTCCCTCGGTTAACCGTTGGAGTATCAAACAAAGTCCAAATGATACAAAACTTGACAGGCGGTCTACCGGTAGTAAACCAAGGCCGCTTGGCAAGTCTCGGTCCAATCTGGAAATGTTTAATCCCCACACACGAAATAAAGCTAGAAATGACCACTGGAGGAGAACGAAGCGCCGGAATGCAAAACGGACAACGGGGAAAATGCTCGAATGCATGAGAAGAACACGTATGCAAATGCAATGCACATGATGACATGATATGAGATGCATGACAACGACAACAACACATGGAGACAAAGACCCGAACCCGAGATAATAAAATAACTTAACGCCGGAAACGGCAAGAGTTGGAGTACAAATTGGGAAAGTTACATCCGGGGTGTTACAACACTCCACCACTACGAAAGGATCTCGTCCCGAGATCTAGGACTGAAAGAATGCCGGGTACTCAGAACGGAGGTGATCCTCGCGTTCCCAAGTAGCTTCATGGTTGGAATGATGTGACCACTTGACTTTGAGAAATTTGATTGACTTGTTGCGAGTCTTGCGTTCAGTCTCTTCAAGAATAGCAACTGGGTGCTCACGATAAGAGAGATCTTCTTGGAGCTCAATGTCCTTGAAGTTGATGGTGCGGTCAGGAGTATTGAAGCACTTTCGAAGCTGAGAGACATGGAACACGGCATGAACATTTGCAAAGTTTGAAGGAAGCTCGAGTGGATAGGCGAGGTCGCCTCTCTTGCTGACAATCTTGAAAGGTCCCACGTATCTAGGGGCAAGCTTCCCTTTGATACCGAAGCGACGAGTACCTTTCATAGGAGAGACGCGGAGGTAAACATGATCTCCGATCTCGAAAGCCAAATCACGGTGCTTACTATCATAGTAGCTCTTCTGGTGGGATTGAGCTGCTTTGAGGTTATCACGAATGACTTTGCACATTTCTTCTGCCTCTGTGATTAAGTCATTACCCAAAAGCTGACGTTCACCGGTTTCAGACCAGTTGAGAGGGGTACGGCACTTCCTGCCATACAGAATTTCAAAAGGGGCCTTGCCCGCACTTGCTTGAAAACTGTTGTTGTAGGAGAATTCAGCATAAGGAAGACAATCTTCCCACTTCATGCCGAAGGATCACATAAGCCCTGAGCATATCTTCAAGAATCTGGTTGACACGCTCGACTTGACCGCTAGTTTGAGGATGGAAAGCTGTGCTGAAGCGGATGTTGGTGCCCATGGCCTTCTAAAAAGAATCGCAAAACTTTGAGGTAAAGATGCTGCCACGGTCTGAAGAGATCACTTGAGGAATACCGTGCAGAGAGACAATCCGAGAGGTATAGAGTTCCGCCAATTGAGCTGTAGTGATCGACTCTTTGATAGGCAGAAACTGAGCAACTTTGGTGAGTTTGTCGATGACAATGAATATAGCATCATTGCCATGCTTGGACTTTGGAAACCCAGTCACGAAGTCCATTTCAATGTGGTTAAACTTCCATTCTGGAATGGCAAGAGGTTGGAGGAGACCAGCTGGCCTTTGGTGTTCTGCCTTCACTCTTCTGCAGACATCACATTCATTCACAAATTGAGCGATCTCGTGCTTCATTCGAGTCCACCATAAAGCCTGTTTAAGGTCCTGATACATCTTCGTGCTCCCAGGGTGGATGGAGAGGAGAGAATTGTGAGCCTCGTTCATGATCACTTTATGGAGGTCACCTTTGGGTACCACAATACGATCCTCGAAGAAGAGAGTGTCCTTGTCATCAAGGCAGTAGCACTTGTATTTGGACTGACTCTTGGCAATCCCCATCTTCACCTTTTTCACCATAGCATCAAGAAGCTGGGCTTGGCGAATCTGGTCTTGCAAGGTAGGAGAGACTTGAAGGTTGGTGAGGAAATCTTGAGGAACAACTTGCAGATTAAGTTTGCGGAAAGCTTCACAAAGCTCGGGTTGATAAGGCTTAAGAATCAGACTGTTGCAGTACGCTTTCCTGCTCAAAGCGTCAGCAATCACATTGGCCTTGCCTGGAGTATACTCGATACTCGGATTATACTCTTGAATCATTTCGACCCATCGAGTTTGCCTGAGGTTGAGATTAGGCTGAGTGAAGATGTACTTGAGACTCTTGTGATCAGTGAAAATGTCCACTTTTCTTCCCCATAGAAGATGTCTCCAAGTCAAAAGAGCATGCACAACTGCCGCCAACTCGAGATCATGAGTGGGGTAGTTCTTCTCATTAGGCTTCAACTGGCGAGATGTCTAAGCAACAACTTTCTTCTCTTGCATCAAAACTGCGCCATGACCTTGGAGAGAGGCATCACAAAAGACCTCGTACGGCTTGGATTCATCAGGCGGAGTCAGAACTGGAGCAGTGATCAATTTCTCTTTCAAAGTGTTGAAAGCAATGTCACACTCCGGAGACCAAACGTACTTGACGTGCTTCTGGAGAAGATTTGAGAGAGGCTTCACGATCTTAGAAAAGTTTTCAACGAATCTTCGGCAATAGCTTGCGAGACCGAGGAAGCTACGGAGTTGCTTCACATTCTGAGGAGGTTCCCAATTCACAATTGCAGACACCTTCTCAGGATTCTCGGCAATGCCCTTGGCAGAGATGATATGACCAAGATAAAGAACCTCATCGAGCCAAAATTCACACTTGGAGAACTTGGCGTAGAATTGATGTTCTCTGAGCTTATCAAGAACCAAACGCAAGTGCTTGGCATGATCTTCCTTGTTCTTCGAGAAAACCAGAATGTCATCGAGATAGACCAAAACGAAGTCATTGGTGTAGGCGTTGAAGATGAAGTTCATCATGCGAGAGAACGTCGGAGGAGCGTTGACGAGGCCAAAAGACATGAAAGTGTATTCATATGAACCAAAGCTTGTCCTGAAGGCCGTCTTGGGAATATCTTGCTCACGAATTCGAATCTGATGATAACCCATACGGAGATCAAGCTTGGAGAATACTCGAGCACCTTTGAGTTGTTCGAACAGCTCGTTGATGTTGGGAAGTGGGTATTTGTTCTTGATGGTCTTCTTGTTCACTGGACAGTAATCAACACAAAGTCGGTCCGTTCCATCCTTGTTCTTCACAAAAAGAACACCACAACCCCACGGAGAAGAACTAGGCTGGATAAGACCCATTTTCTCTTGAATATCGAGTAGCTTCTTCAGCTCCTTCAACTCTTTAGGTCCGAGCTTGTAAGGACGCTTGCACACAGGTTCCGTGCCAGGCTCAAGATCAATAACGAATTCAACTGGCCGGTGCGGAGGCATTCCTGGAAGCTCTTCTGGAAAGATGTCTTGATATTCGCAAACGACTGGAATTTGCGAAATAGCATCCAGTTCACCCTTCTCATTGAGAGAAAACAGACGGATAGTATCATCACGAGCGGCAAAGACAATTACATCCTCAAACGAATGATTCAATTGAATCTGCCTGGCTGCACAATCAAGATGTGCCTTGTGCTTAGAAAGCCAATCCATTCCGAGAATAAGATCAATATCCGAGTTGCCAAGAACCACCGGAGAAGAGAGAAACTTGTAATCGCCCAATGTGATAGAGACATCCGGCATGCAATTGTTAGAAGTCATTTGCTTGCCCGGAGACACAATCTTCAACGGAACAGGAATCCTCTCGGTCACAAAATCATGCTTGGCCACAAATGGTGTTGAAACAAAAGAAAGCGATGCACCAGTGTCAAAAAGAACTTTTGCAGGAACATCGTTAATAGGAAGGTTACCCATGATCACATCTGGTGAGTCCTCTGCCTGAGCTGCATTCAGCAAATTGACCTTGGCGTGCTTGGGGTTATGCTTGACCACAGCTGTACTTGCCGATCTGACATGAGGAGGAGGAAGACGCCTATGGTTGAAACACTTGTTGGCATAGTGACCCTTCTGTTGGCACTTGTTGCACGTGACCTCTGAAAGCGGACGGTGATACGGAGCACTCAATCTTGGAGCTTGAGACGAAGGCTTGTTCTGAAAGCCAGGGTTGGGTGGGTGGGAAGATCCACTGCCACCTTTGCTCTTCTGCTGATACGGCTGACGGAACGGAGGAGGAGGAAGCCAATACTTCTGCTGCTTGGCCACTTGAGTAGAGGAAGAAGGAGTAACATCTCTGACTCGCTTCTTGGAAGCATCACACTTCAACTGAGAAGCCTCTTGCTTCAATGCCATGTTGTAGAACTCATCGTATCTCAAGGGCTCAAAGAGGACAAGAGCTAGCTGAATTTCTTCTCTGATACCACCCCTGAACTGATATATCATGCTCTTCTCATCAGGGACGTCCTGCTTAGCAAAGCGGGCGAGCTTCTGGAACAACTTGTTGTAGTCATAGACAGACAAAGAGCCTTGCTTTAGATTGCGAAATTCCTCACGCTTGCTTTCAACCATGCTCTGTGGAATATGATGAGCTCGGAAATCTCGACGGAAGTCATCCCAAGTGATAACACGTCCACCTCTGGAATCCTTGTACTGCTGGAACCATTCTACAGCTTGATCTTTGAGTTGGAAGGAAGCGAACTTGACAAAGTCCTCAGGCCTGACGTTACTGCACTCGAAATGCTTACACAGATCCACAAGCCAATCGTCAGCATCGGTTGCCTCAACACAATTGCTGAAAGTCTTTGGCCCGTTAGCAAGGAACTGGTTGAGTGTAGCAAAGTGACTCTGATTGCTGCCTTGATTCCCTTGGTTGCCTTGATTGCGTTCTTGGAGAATTTGCATGATCAACTGTGTGTTTGCATTGGTTGCGGCCATCACAGCTTGCCATGCCTCGGAGGAGGTGGAGGTGGTGGCAGATCAGTACTCGGAGTCGTGCGCGTTGGAGGAGCCATCCTGAAGAGGTTGACCACCATTAGCACATTGACAGATAAATATTGAAGCTGAATCCAACGAAATGAAAATTGCAACATATAGTCTTCATATCCGAACAAAATGAACGAATGCATTCCTCTTGAAATGGTCACATATCCATAAATTGAGAAGCCACGTAGAATTAAGGTAGAGAAATAATTCAACAAGGAACGGATCAAGAACGAATAATCGGTAAGAAATCCCAATCTCAAACCAATATCCATGGAAGAAGAACTAGAGCTACTAGAATTCCCACCTATGAAACTCCCAAACCTTTCCGGTTATGCAATCAGGTGTTGGGGATACAGGGGAAGCATAATATCTCACCCAAACTAGCAAATCCTACATCCAGCTGTATCCATCCTTCAACACATAACCAAGAAACCTTCGGAAACCATCTACCTCAACCTTCGAAAAGCATCCGTTATACAAGTTATGGCGATACTCCTGAACTCCCGCCCCAGTACTGGGTGGCGTCGAGGTTATCTCACCAACGAACTACATAAAAGATATTTTCGATGTCGGCGTACTAGACTCAGGTATTCCAGAACTGCAACGATAAAATTATGATGACAACACCTCAGAGCTCAACTCCCCGGGACACTTCCACTAAACCCCTGACAGGAGGCACCAAGACAATGTTCTCATCATAAAACCATCGGAATGATTCCAAGATACCCGCATGATCCTAAATTTTTTTAGTGAAATTTGAGAAGAGAAGAGTCAAAACTCTACGTCAGGATGCCTTACCAGAGCGATGAGGAGACTGGGAAGTAAAAAGAATTCCTAAACTCTCCGATATATAATTCCTAAAAGACTCAAAACATTTTTCTAGACACAACTCGGCCGTTAAAAACGATCAAGCAATGGTGATCCTAATGTCGGGGAAGGCTCTGATTACCAACTTGTAACACCCTCGATGCGACTATAGCTCCCACGTGTCGAGGCACGACTTAGAGACATAATCGCATTGAAGGCATATGTCGCAAGTTAGGCAATCTTCACAACATCCCATGTAATATGCTAATAAAAGGGAGATAACATAGTTGGCTTACACTTGCCATATCAATCAAGTACATAAATAACATTACATCATCCAAACACTCATGGCCCGACTACGGCACCAAAATAAAAGAGAACCCAACAAGCGACACGGTCCCAATCACCCCCAACCGGGCTCCACTACTGATCATCGGGAAAGGAAACATAGTATCGTTGAGAGTCTTCGTCGAACTCCCACTTGAGCTCATACGCGTCTCCTGGAGCGGAATCGTCAGGCCCTGCATCTGGTGTAATAGTAATCTGTGAGCCACAGGGACTCAGCAATCTCGCACCCTCGCGATCAAGACTATTTAAGCTTATAGGTATGGCAAGGTAAAATAAGTGGAGCTGCAGCAAGTGACTAGCAAGTATGGTGGCTAACTTATTCGCAAAAGAGAGCGAGAAGAGGAGGCAAAGCACGAGCGAGAAACTAGAGAACAACCTGCACAAACATTACTCCAACACCGTGTCCACTTCCCGGACTCCGCCGAGAAGAGGCCATCACGGTAACACACTCAGTTGATTCATTTTAATTAAGTTAAGGTTCAAGTTATCTACAACTGAACATTAACAAATTCCCATCTGCCCAAAACCGCGGGCACGGCTTTCGAAAGTTCAAATCACTGCAGGGGAGTCCCAACTTAGCCCATGACAAGCTCTCGCGGTCAATGAAGGAATAGACCTCCTCCCAAGATGTTCCGATCAGACTCGGTATCTCGGTTACTCAAGACATTTCGACAGGTTAAAACAAATCTAGCAACATCGCCCGAATGTGCCGACAAATCCCGATAGGAGCTGCACATATCTCTTTCTTAGGGCACACTCAGATGAACACTACGTAGAACTAAAACCAACCCTCAAGTTGCCCCGAGGTGGCGCTGCAAGTGGCTCTATTTGGACCAACACTCAGAGGAGCACTGGCCCGGGGGGGTTTAAAATAAGATGACCCTCGGGCTCCGGAAACCCAAGGGAAAAAGAGGCTAGGTGGCAAATGGTAAGACCAATGTTGGGCATTGCTGGAAAAGCTTTAATCAAGGCGATATATCAAGGGGTTCCCATTATAACCCAACCGCATAAGGAATGCAAAATTCGGGAACATAACACCGATATGACGGAAACTAGGGCGGCAAGAGTGGAACAAAACACTAGGCGAGAGGCCGAGCCTTCCACCCTTTACCAAGTACATAGATGCATTACGAAAACAAGATAATATAATGATATCCCAACAAGTAAAATAAATGTTCCAACATGGAACGGCCTCTAATCTTCACCTGCAACTACCAACGCTATAAGAGGGGTCGAGCAAAGCGGTAACATAGCCAATCAATGGTTTGCTAGGACATGGTGGGTTAGATGTTTGACATGGCAATTTGGGAGGCTTGAAAACAAGTGGTGGGCATCGTAGCATTGGCATAGCAAAAGAGCGAGCAAACTAGCATAGCAAAGATAGTAGTGATTTCGAGGGTATGATCATCTTGCCTGCACAGTTGTCAGAGTTGACTGGATCCTCAAAAGCAAACTCAATGGGCTCCTCGTTAGCAAACTCATCTCCCGGCTCTACCCAAACAAGACAAACAAGCAACAAGGATACAATCAACCACGTGCAAACTCAAACAACACGATGCAAAGATGATATGCTATGCGGGATGCGATGCGGGATGCAAAATGCAAGATATGACAGGAAACGCATGAACCTGGCCTCAACTTGGAATTCCAAGTGTTCCACTAGAAAGATGAGATGAAATCGCTTGAAAACGATATAAAGAACGCCGGAATCGGAGTTACGGTTTGGAAATGGCAAGCGATTCGAAAATGACACCGGTCTGCGATTTACAGCAAGTAGGCACCTAAATGCAATGAGATGAACATGCTACAACACCCAAACAAGACAACAAAATACATGGCAGGGATGCATACAAGATTCTTAACAAAAGTATAGCACTGAGCTACGGCCAATTCATCCATTAACAGGTTCAAACAAGCATGGCAAAAATGCATATGGAAAACAGATCTCAAACTTAGTGAAATTAACGCTTGTCTGGAATTTCAGATCAGGTAGCTCTCTTCGGAGCAACAAAACTACATGCTACAGGATCTGAACATGGCAAAGTAAAGCATGGCATGGAGCTACTCAAAGAGCTTAACAAAAGTCCCTTAGTGACCTTGAGCCAAAAGGGATCAGAAAATACAATTGCAAGCATGTGAACATAGCAAAAACATAATCAGTTTTTAGACTTAGTAAAAACTGGCACATGCTGAAATATAACTCAAGTAGGCATGTTTACGAGCTCGATGCACTCACTACGGTGCAGGTCATGGCAAGACAAGCATACACCCATCAAGAAGGCACAAAATGCAATCTACAGATGGCAAGAACAATAGCACAACATGCATGGATCAACTACAACATCACCGGCAAAATTGCAAACAAGTTGACAATCTGCCCAGATTCACAAAGTAGCAAAAGTAGAGCTCGATTGACTCAAGCTAGGGTGCTCCATAATTGCAAACAAAGACATGGATGGATAGAGCACTACAATATTAACAAAACATCCTTACTGATCATCCTCAAAAGAGGCACGGATCACTAGGAAACAACAAGAACATATGGCATCACGGATCACTTCGACAGGTTAAAACAAGACCAGCAACACCGCCCGAATGTGCCGACAAATCCCGATAGGAGCTGCACATATCTCTTTCTCAGGGCACACTCAGATGAGCGCTCCATACAACTAAAACCGAACCTCGAGTTTCCCCGAGGGGGCGCTGCACAGGACTCTAGGTTGGACCAACACTCAGAGGAGCACTGGCCCAGGGGGGGTTTAAAATAAGATGACCCTCGGGCTCCGGAAACCCAAGGGAAAAGAGGCTCGGTGGCAAATGGTAAGACCAATGTTGGGCATTGCTGGAAAAGCTTTAATCAAGGCGAAATATCAAGGGGTTCCCATTATAACCCAACCGCGTAAGGAACGCAAAATCCGGGAACATAACACCGATATGACGGAAACTAGGGCGGCATGAGTGGAACAAGACACTAGGCGAGAGGCCGAGCCTTCCACCCTTTACCAAGTATATAGATGCATTAAGACAACATAGCAATATAATGATATCCCAACAAGTAAATAAATGTTCCAACAAGGAACGACCTTCAATCTTCACCTGCAACTAGCAACGCTATAAGAGGGGCTGAGTAAGCCGTAACATAGCCAATCAACGGTTTGCTAGGACAAGGGTGGGTTAGAGGTTTGACATGGCAATTTGGGAGGCTTGAAAGCAAGTGGTAGGCATCGTAGCAATGGAATAGCAAAAGAGCGAGCAAACTAGCATAGCAAAGATAGTAGTGATTTCGAGGGTATGATCATCTTGCCTGCACAGTTGTCAGAGTTGACTGGATCCTCGAAAGCAAACTCAACGGGCTCCTCGTTAGCGAACTCATCTCCCGGATCTACCCAAACAAGACAAACAAGCAACAAGGATACAATCAACCACGTGCAAGACCAAGCAATATGATGAAATGATGATATGCTATGCGGAATGCGATGCGGGATGCAAAATGCAAGATATGACAGGAAAAACATGAACCTAGCCTCAACTTGGAAAACCAAGTGTGCCACTGGAAAGATGAGATGAAATCGCTTGAAAACGATATAAAGAACGCCGGAATCAGAGTTACGGTTTGGAAATGGCAAGCGATTCAAAAATGACACCGGTCTGCGATTTACAGCAAGTAGGCATCTAAATGCAACGAAATGAACATGCTACAGCAACCAAACATGATAACAAAATACATGGCAGGGATGCACACAAGATGCTTAACAAAAGTCTAGCACTGAGCTACGGCCAATTCATCCATTAACAGGTTCAAACAAGCATGGCAAAAATGCATATGACAAACAGATCTCAGACTTAGTGAAATTAACACTTGTCTGGAATTTCAGATCAGGTAGCCCTCTTCGGAGCAACAAAACTACATGTTACAGGATCTTAACATGGCAAAGTAAAGCATGGCATGGAGCTACTCAAAGAGCTTAACAAAAGTCCCTTAGTGACCTTGAGCCAAAAAGGACCAGAAAATACAATTGCAAGCATGTGAACATAGCAAAAACATAATCAGTTTTCGGACTTAGTGAAAAACTGGCACATGCTGAAATATAACTCAAGTAGGCATGTTTACGAGCTCGATGCACTCACTGCGGTGCAGGTCATGGCAAGAAAATCACACATCCATCAAGAAGGCACAAAATGCAATCTAGACATGGCAAGAATAATAGCATAGCATGCACGGATCAACTACAACAACATCGGCAAAATTGCAAACAAGTTGACAATCTGCCCAGATTCACAAAGTAGCAAAGGTAGAGCTCGATTTACTCAAGCTAGGGTGCTCCATAATTGCAAAAAAAGACATGGATGGATAGAACACTACAATATTAACAAAACATCCTTAATTATCATCCTCAAAAGAGGCACGGATCACTAGGAAACAACAAGAACATAAGGCATCATGAGATAAACAGCTCCAGGACTTTGTGAAATTACTAAGTCCCTGAAAACAGAATTAGCAAGTGCACCACTTTGCAAGCTTGCACAAGTCACCACACACATCCTAAAAATACATGGGTTGCACATCTGGAAGCATTCACACATTAATCATGGCAAAAATGACAAAAACCTAAACGGAGTAACAGATCTGACAATTAACTCAAGTAACCCTCTTCTAGCAGCATTTCGGGCATCAAGATGAACTCAAATGAAAATGATGTAATGGAATGAAATGATGTACCCTCTGAGATGAACATTTTGATATGCTATATGCATGAATTAGAGCTACGGATGCAAAGTTACGGAGCCGTGAACATGAGCACTTGAACTGAAAATTTCGGGACTTAGAGAAAAAAAACGACCTAGGGTTTCACTGTTCACAGATCTGGGATCCGGGCATGGATTACGAAGTTCGACGGAATCCTCGGAGCTCGCCGGAGAGGACCGGCTGGATCTTGAAGGAGGAGGGGCCTGAGGTCCTACCGGGCCAGATCTCGCCGGATCCGGTCACCGGCGAGTCGGGGGAGGCGCGGCGACGCCGGAGGAGGCGGCGGAGCCGGGTCGGGAGGCGCGGCGCGGCGGCCGGCGACGTGGTCCGCGGCAGCACGACACGGTGACGGTGGGCGGCGGAGGCGAGGCGCATGCGGCGGGGTCGGGAGCGGGAGGCGCGGGCACGACGGGCGGCGAGGGCGAGCCGATGGGCTTCGGGGGCCCCGGCCGGGCCGAGCGGGCCGGCGGGACAGAGGCGGCGATGTGGGTGCGGTGCGGCCACGTGGAGGCACACGATTCGCGGCGGCAGTGATGTCCAGCACGTCCGGCGCGCGGAGAGACGAGGGGGGCTAGATTTAGGGTAGAATGATCCGAAAACGGAGGGGATCTATTTATAGCCATAGAGGGAGCTAGGAGAGTCCAAATGAGGTGCGGTTTTCGGCCACGCGATCGTGATCGAACGCTCTAGATGGTGGAGAAGACTTAGGTGGGTTTTGGGACAAATTGGAGGTGTGTTGGGCTGCAACACACACGAGGCCTTTTCGGTCCCTCGGTTAACCGTTGGAGTATCAAACAAAGTCCAAATGATACGAAACTTGACAGGCGGTCTACCGGTAGTAAACCAAGGCCGCTTGGCAAGTATCGGTCCAATCCGGAAATGTTTGATCCCCACACACGAAAGAAAGCTAGAAATGACCACCGGAGGAGAACGAAGTGCCAGAATGCAAAACGGACAACGGGGAAAATGCTCGAATGCATGAGACGAACACGTATGCAAATGCAATGCACATGATGACATGATATGAGATGCATGACAACGACAACAACACATAGAGACAAAGACCCGAACCCGAGATAATAAAATAACTTAACGCCGGAAACGACAAGAGTTGGAGTACAAATTGGGAAAGTTACATCCGGGGTGTTACACTGCATCTTCATCAGACTTCTTAGAGGGAGCCATAAGCTTCTCCTCTGTCAGATCAACAGCTGGGATGCCCAGAGCATGGCCAACCGCCTGCATAACCGGAATTGGGGTTTCCGATGGCATCTGAGCCTGCTCCGTGGGCTCCTCTTCAGATGTCTTCAGTTTCTTCCCTCGTGGTCTCCTCTTGGGTGATGGTTTAACCAAGATTGCAGAGATAGGTTTGAGCCCTGAAGATTTAGCGCAACTTCTAGTCATTCTCCTCATGGAGAAATCTGGAGTAGCAGCAATAGGCGCGACATAGCGAGCACGCTTCCCCCCATGTTGCCTCTTCCCAAGCACAGATTCTGCAGGTGGTTTAGTGGCTGAGAACAGAAAATCAGAGTCTGCAATCCTGCTGTCTTGAGATGAAACTGCGTCAGGTAGACTTGGAGTGAGCAAGGATGAATCAGCATTCGATATTTCCTGAATACTGACCGAAGATCTACTTGCTGGCATAGGCGGCCCTTGAAGGAGGAGGGACATCCGCTTCTCTTGATCAGGCTGCAACTAGCCTAGAGAAATAACTGAGGGCGGCAAGAAAAATCCTGGTAGAGCAAATGGTACCTTCTTGATGAGGAAATCTGGTAGAAGGGACGAAAACGATCTTGCCCAGATCATCTCAGGTGGCAGGACAGGGCCATACACAATTCTGACAATTCCTAGATGAATTGGATTGATTGGCATAACTGGGTGGGGCTGCTGCACTTCCTCCATATCCACTGCATCATCATCAGAGTCCAAAGATGGGTGGAGGACCATAGAGTTCTGATCCTGGACTTGCTCATTCACCTGAGCCTGTTGCTGCAGCTCCTCAGGCTATTCCCAAGCACCCCAGCCATCCGCCTGCTCTGCGTGTCCTCCATTGATATTTCCATCAAAAGGTTGCGGATGATTGTGGGGCACTGTGTTCCAGCCCAGAGCAGGGTAAGGTGGCATCACCCAAAAAGGTTGCGGTGGATTTACTCCTGGCATGGGATGGGGATTTCCATCCAGCGACATTGGGTCCTCATCCGCAGGTATAATTGCCTCTACAAACTCCCCAGTTAAAATATAACAGCCAGCAACCCAAGAAACTACAGCCCCTCCCCAAGTTGCAAAGTCTCTGAAGACGACCGAGCGTGGGACGAGGGCATTGTCAGGGAAAGAGCATCTGACCACAGACCGGACCTTGCGACGATCAGTGTCGTTCCAGTAATGAAATTGTCCAAACGTGCCAACAATCTCTGCTAGGTTAGCGGTATTCCTATAATCCAATGGCACTCCAATGAGCATCAACCAGCCAGTCCTATGACCCTGGATAGCTCGAAATCCTTCCCCCTGATTGTGCGGAATAAATCTGACGAAAAACTCATTCCCTTCTGCATCCAGGACCAGTGGAAAAGGTGGATGCTGCGTGAAGGAGGCACGCACCACAGGATCTTCCATCTCAAATAAACCCACCCCCTGGAATCAAGTCTGAGCAGATAGGACAGGCACTTGCATGTTTTGTGTCAGAAAGTTTAGAACCTGCTCTCGTCGGATTGCCACCAAGTGAGCCGGAGGGAGGGGCTCAACGATCGCCACCATGAACTGCTTGTGTCGCCGTGGCAGCGGGACCACAGGCGAGTAGTAGGTGCGTGGCAGCCTGTCCTCCCCACCATCCACCACATCAAAGCCCGCAGGGAGGAAGCGATGAGGGTCAATGGCATACACCGCCATTGGGGAAGCTGGTTCTTATCCTGAAACGGCGAGGTGGTGGGAGGCGATGCAGGCGACGGAGCGTCAGATTGGGGCGGAGGGGAGCTGGGTTGCGGTGAGGGACAGGGAGACGATTGGGGTTTTGGCTGCAGTGTTGCAGTTGTTTGGAAACCGAAGAGGCAAGTGAGTCCTCCCTGTTGGCGCGAGCTCCAAAGCCGCTCGATGGGATTTTGGGGACCCAGATGGATGTGTCAGGCGGCTGACCGGAGCAATTCTTTTTAACATGACCAGAACGAAAACATAACCTGCACCTCACCCTGTTCTTGCAAGTCTCTGATTTGTGGCCCATGCCCAAACAATTCTGACAATCCCAGTAGCTTGCAGCCATGTCTTCAATCATCTCATCAAAAATCTGTAATCCTTTGGTAATATTCTGTGGAGAGGGCGACTCAAAAAAATCCAGAGGGGACGCGTCGGTCTCATCATCCGAAAGAACAATGGGCCTTAAAAGGGAGCCCATTTGCCGAGGCGGTGTTATCGGGCTGGCTTGGGCCGAGGGAGACGATTCCCCAAAATCCGGTCCAACAAATTTGAAGGTTCCTGAGGATCCGGAGTTGCCGCCAACAGAAGTGATCCTATCCAGAGATGACGGGATCGACCCAAACTGAATCAAAGGCTCGCCGCCGTCGCCGATGAACTTTCCGGCGAGGCGGAGGTTGACAGTGGAGGGCTAAGCGAACTGGCCTCATGTGATCCAACAACATAACCAGCTTCACGGATCGTCTGGACATCAATGCGTGTAGGATTATAACTATAACCTTTTCGGGCTGGATAATTAATGAACATCGCAAAACTCAACCTCTTATTGGGACTGGATGGGTGGCCAGAACGGAGGGAAGATTTACTAGGACGATGATGCATAGCCTCCATACCCATGGTAGCCCTACGTTTGGAGGGGCTCAGTAGGATCCATTCCTGCTGGCACTCAAACTGCCAAGATCTAAACTCTTTCTCCCAATCCGGACCCCCATGGCCCCAAAGGTGAAAATAGCATTTGAATTGAGGGCAAACAAAGCTTCGTTGATGCAGAATAAAAAATCCCACCTCTTTGCATGACACATTGAAAGAGAAAACACCATTGCTAAGGAAAGATACCCTGAGCTGAGGACAATAACCTCCAAGAGCAGATTCCAGCGCCAAACCAACATTCTCCTCATCCACACGAAAAGAATGCCTGGCAAAGGAGACCACCATGATGAAGCGCCCCGTGTTCTTCGATGGGTGGACCGATCTGCCGAAGGTGCGTTGGATCTCTTGGGACAACTTCATACCCGGGGTGAAGTCCAAGCCCATGGAGATCGCCGCATGGACCGCCATGAGGAAGAGAATAACCAGCAGAGAGGGGAGGGGATGCCGGAGAGAATGGCCCGATCAGATGGCAACACCCACGGTGGGACGTGGAGATCGCCGGTGGTGGTGGGTGGCTAGGGTTAGGGGGGCGGCGGGTGGGTGGGAGTCATCTGCAAATCGTCGTTGAGGTTCTTCTCGCCTTGTATGCAAGACACAAGACCTTTCTCAAGTTGCACCTTTAGCTTAGCGTTCTCCTCAACAAGATGCACATGCTCACAACATGGGTTAGTAGCATTTGCATTATCAATTAACATCATACGAGGAAAAGTGGCTTTCTCCTTGGTTAGCTTTACTTGAAGTTGATCATGAGACTCTTTGAGGCTAGCATGAGCACCCTTCAAGACTTTGTGAGCCTTGTCAAGTAGATCAAACTCCTCTTTGAGTCTAGCAAGATCAACCCCAAGTTTGGCCTTCTTGGAGTTTAGCACAAGAGAAACTACGAGAGCATGATCAAACTCTTTCTTTAACTTAGCATGATCAATGTTGTGTGACTCCTCAAGAGCCAAACGAAGACCACACTCTTCCTCAAGAGCATTGGAAAGATCCGAAATCTCATCGGCATAGTCACGACTATGCCCCTCCATCTTGGAGATAGTATCTTCATGAGACTCTATCATGTCATTGGCTTCACCAAGTTGTTCCAAGAGAGCAATAAAATGCTTCTTGGATTTACCCTTGAGTTTACCCATAAAGGACTCAAACTCATTTTCCTCCACATTAGATCCCTCACATTCATCAATGCAATCCATCAAGAAAGGATTATTAATGATGGTAGTTTTGATGTTGGGGGTTACCTTGTTGGTGGCTTTGGCCATGAGGCACTTGGCGGTGATGTTCTCATTGGGTGAGTCGAAGAGGGACACTCATGGAGTTTTTGCAATGGCAATGGAGGCCATGATAACCGACTCACCATCATCATCATCATCATCATCCTCATCCTCATGGTACTCTTCTTGAACCACCAATGCCTCGTGAGGGGTCTTCTTGGTGAAGTTGCTCTTGTTGGGGAAAGACTTGGCTTTGTCCTTTTGAATGAGCTTGCCACCATTGTCTTCCCTCTTCTCATACGGGCACTCCGCAACAAAATGGCTCACATTGCCACAATTGTAGCAAGTCCTCACATGTTGCTTGCCTTTCGTGCCACTTGAGTTGTTTTTGTTGAAGTTTGGCCTTGAGCTTTTCTTGCTCCAAAATTGCCTTGAAGAAAGTGCCATGTGTTCATGATAGGCATATTTTGTATCTTCGGGGTTGCTTCCCTCTTCTTCCTCTTATTCTTCTTCTTCTTCAACACAAACCTTGGCCTTCAATGCAAGGTTGGGCTTCTTTGCTCTTTGAGAACAAAGCACCGCATTGTTGGCGGTCTTGTCCAAGATGTTCATAGCCACAAACTCATCCAACACTTCACTTGAGGTCAATGTGTGGAAGTCCGGCCTTTGACAAATGACGGAGGACATCGCCTTGTGGTATGGCATCATTGTCTTGAGGAATTTGCGCTTGATCCAATTGTCATATGCGTCCTTGCTTCCATGATCTCGGAGTGAGACCGCGAGTTTATTTACTCTCCGATAAAGCTCACGAGGTTCTTCATGTTCTTTCATTGCAAACTCATCGGCTTCGTCTTGCACTACTTCATAGTTGGAGTGTTGAATGCTTGCGCTTCCCTGGTAGAGAGAGACCACACAAAGCCATGCATCTTTGGCTAAGGCGAAGGGCCGAAGATGAGGTAGATCTTAGGGTGGGATTGCATCTTGGATGATGAAGAGAGCATTCTCATTGAATTGATTATCCGCGGCTTCTCAAGGAGTGAAGTTGCTTGGGTCATGCGGATAGAAACCTTCTTCAATGATTCTCCAAAGATTAGTGTTCACATGATTTAAATGACGCTTAAAGCGATAAACCCAAGAATCAAAGTCCTCATTTTTCACAATCTTAGGGGGAGGACCGGCATGATTCAAGTGAGTGGAAGGAATCGGTCCACCATAAACAAGTGGTGGTTCCACATGGGAAAATATGCTGGTGCCATTTTTACCACTAGAAGAAGGAGCCTTTTCACTACTAGCTTACCCCTTGTCGGAGTTAGCATCCATCACCTTGTCCGTAGGATCACCCACTTTCAAAGGTGTGGTAGATAGTTTAAGCCCTTCAATGAATTTAGTAAACATGCTTTCAACCTCGGTCGTCATTGAGGTTTTCAATGTCTCCAAGGCTACATTGAATTCCTCACGGGAGACCGAGGTTCCCCCATCACCCATAGATGAGATCGGATTCACACCGGAGTGCTCCTCCACACTGTCTACAGTGTCAACCATGCTCTACGGACGGCAAAGTCCTTAGTAAAGAGACGAGGCTCTGATACCAATTGAAAGGATCGATATGGTTGACTAGAGGGGGGGGGGGTGAATAGGCAACTAACAATTTTTAGTTTTTCTTTACCAAATTAATACTTTGCATCAAAGTAGGTTGTCTAGATGTGCACCTAGGTGAGCAACCTATATGATGCAACAACAACGAACAAACGAGCAAGCAAGAGAAGTAACACTAATAAGCTTGCACAAGTAAAGGTAAGATATAACCAAGAGTGGACCCGGTGAAGACGAGGATGTGTTACCGAAGTTCCTTCCTTTTGAAGGGAAGTCCGTCTCCGTTAGAGCGGTGTGGAGGCACAATGCTCCCCGAGAAGCCACTAGGGCCACCGTATTCTCCTCACGCCCTCAAACAATGCGAGATGCCGTGATTCCAATATTGGTGCCCTTGGAGGCGGCGACCGGACCTTTACAAACAAGGTTGGGGCAAACTCCACAACTCAATCGGAGGCTCCCAACAACACCATGAAGCTTCACCACAATGGACTATGGCTCCATGGTGACCTCAACCGTCTAGGGTGCTTAAACACCCAAGAGTAACAAGATCCGCTAGGGATTAGTGGGGGAATCAAATATCTCTTGGTGGAAGTGTAGATCAGGGCCTTCTCAACTACTCCCGAGCAAATCAACAAGATTGGTTGGCTAGAGAGAGAGATCGGGCGAAAATGGAGCTTGGAGCAATAATGGAGCTTTTGGGGGAAGAGGTAGGTCAACAAAGAAGAAGGAGACCCTCTTTTATAGTGGGGGTAACAATCCAACCGTTACCCCACTAAACAGCCCCGCAGAGGGCGATACTACCACAGGGGGCAGCAGTACTACCGCTGGACCGAGCGGTACTACCGCTCCCCCTTACGGTACTACCGCCCACCCAGAGAGGGATTGAAGAAAGAGGGGGGACTGGCCCAGCGCGGTACTGCCGGACAGGCCCGGCGCAGTACTGCCGCGGTGGCAGGGCGGTACTACCGCTCTGGAGCGGTACTACCGTACCTACTACCGCTGCAAGTGCCGCTCAACCCGATACGAGAAGTCCCCCCCTCGAGTCGAGGCGGTAGTGGCCCGGTACCGCAGCGGTACTGCCGTTGAGGACCCTCAAGCGGTACTAACACTGGGCACCGCGATACTAGCGCTGGGGCCAAAGACTGGCCAAACTCCAGGGAATCAAACCTCCAACGACGCGGGAAGGCCCAGAGGGTGTGAAACGAAAGTGTACGTGATGAATCCACCCTACCCTTACCAAAGCGGACCCCCTCTTGATAGAACGGTGACTCCTACGAAACTAGTCCACCAATAAGAAACGAAAGAGCTACACCATCTTGAAAAACACTCCGAGGGGAAAGAAATCGTCTCGAGCCAAAGGATGAATCTCTGAAATGCTCAAAGCACAAGGTTAGTCCGCAAATATGTTGTCATCAATCACCAAAACTACATCGTGAGAGATATGCCTTAACACTTAGTCTGCAGCAAAATGGCTCACCAGCCGCAATCTCCCTAGCTTGTCGGATCTCCTCATGGGCGGCCCTGGATTCAGACCGCACTTCTCTCGCCTCTAGTAAGGCCTTGTAAATTTCGGCCGTCTTGGCTTCATTCTCCTTCTCAAGGAGTTCACAACGGCTAGCAGCATTTTTAGTTCGAGCACCATTGTGGATATCTTCTCCTCGTCTTGACGCCGAGCAGCTCGTTCAGCTTTTAACTCAGCCGATGCCTTTTCGGCAGCCGCATTACTACACCGGGCCTGCTCCTTGGCCCGGGCCAGCTCCGCCCGAAGAATTTCAATGGCGGCAGCACCATCTACAGCCAGGCATATTACAGTATATAACTTTCAGCATCATGCTTATATCACAACAATGTATGTGAAGGGACTGTCCCGAATACATACCTTGCGATTCGTCAAGATGCATATTGATTAACGCAATGTCATCCCCGGCCACATCAAGCTTCCATTGCAGCTCGGCCATATCCGTAGTCTGGGAAGTAGCTGGGGGGAAGCAGCCTGTGTTCAAATTAATCAGGTTAGTCCTTGAATATTTCTTCATGATCCTCCGTTTGCCTCCCATGGGAAGCCAACCCGAGTCTCAGGGGTTACTATCTATATACAGGTATATTTTGCGAATAAAACACAATTGCACATATTATAGTACAAACCTCGAAGCCTCTTAGTAGGCTCGCAAAGGCCTCATCCAATCCACTCTTCATGGACATGACCTTTTCAACCACCGTGCCTGTCAAGGTACGATGTTCCTCTAAGACGGACGCCTGCCGCAGCATGTTCGTCAAGATATCCGGCACCTCTGGGTCTCCGAAAGCCGCCGTAGGAGTACGACCACCCTTTGAAGGGATCCGTTCATTCGTATCCGGCTGTATACCGGATTGTTCGGGGCCCTCATTATTGTTCCCTGGACCCTGCGCCACCGAAGTATCACCTCCGGGTATCATCTTCATTGTCCCTTGCACCACTTGTTGGTCGGGGGAGACCCTCCGCGACGACACCTCGAAGTCGTCTGCCCTATTGGACGGAGAGGCCGGTGGGGGTGTCTCGCTTTCCATCATCTCTGGGAGAAGGTCCCCCGAGGAGGCGGATTGTTGAGGAAGATTGCGTGTTGAGCTGCAAAAAATATATATCCCAGGCATTATAAAGAAAGAACGAGACATGTTTAAAACAACTTTGTTCACTTATGATGTGGCCTGAGGCTTGTCCTCGTCATGAGAGTGTGCTTCGACGTCCTCCAAGCCCGAGCCACCCACCTGAGGCATCCTACCTCGCTTAGGAGCATGTTCCTCCCAATCTTTGGAGGCGGCCCTTTTCTTCCCATAAGGGGAGGGGATGGTGACCCTCCCTTCACTCTTGTCTTCGGATGAGGGAATTTTGATTCCTCCAGACACAGTGTCTGAGGTACCCTTGGAATAGGGGTCATCTTTGGCCTTTCCACTCTCTGCCTCGCCCTCCTTCATAGGCATCTGGTATGGCACCGGGGCTAGCATCCTTGTTAAAACATGATTCGCTGGGCCTTCGGGCAAAGTGGCCGAACACATAACTAGTTCCACCTTCTTTATCCAGACCTAGAGAAAGATAGCCTGCTTAGTATCGTATTACAGGTATACATAATTACAAAGTGTTCGGAAGACAAGTGCTTACCTGGGTGTCCGGACGGTTGCAGTTAAGGCCAGCGTCCTCGGTGGTGTCCGGACAATGTTTTCGCTTCCCAAAAAACAACTTCTACATCCCTTTGTGCGTAGTGTCGAAGAAGTGTTCGAGGGTTCGTGGTCCCTTCGGGTTGAGCTCCCACATGCGGTGAGACCTGCGCTAGCAGGGCAGGATTCGGCGAACTACCATCACTTGGATCACGTTGACAAGATCGATCTCTCTCTCAAGGAGGGCTCGGATGCGGCTCTATAGAGTCAGCACTTCATCAACTGATCCCCAGTCCAGCCCCTTGTTAATCCATGATGCAAGCTGTGGTGGAGGGCCGGAAAGGAACACAGGAATAGCTGCCCACTTAGTGCTACGGGGTTCCGTGACATAAAACCATTCTCGCTGCCATTGGTGGGAGGTTTCGGTGAAAGAGCCTTTTGGCCAGAGGGTGTTGGTAAGCTTGCTCACCACAGCACCGCCGCACTCCGGCTATTCCCCGTTAACTACCTTCGGCTTCACACTGAAGGTCTTGAGCCATAAGCCGGAGTGTGGGGGGATTCGGAGATAGGCCTCGCATATAATGATAAACGCCAAGACGTGGAGGATAGAGTCCGGGGCTAGATCATGAAAATCTAGTCTGTAATAAAACATTAGTCCCCGAACGAAGGGGTGAAGAGCGAACCCTAGCCCCTGGAGGAAGTGAGAAATGAATACAACCCTCCCACCAGATTTGGGGGGGGGGTCAGAATAACCTGTCCTTGAGTAGGAAGCCTGTGGTGGGCCTCCGCAGTCAAATATCTGGCTGCCCGAAGCTTTGCGATATCCTCCTCTATGACGGAGGAAGCCACCCATCGGCCTTGAGAGCTGGGTCCGGACATGACGAGAGGCTTGAAACAATGAAGTCGAAACCTTGGGTGCTAGAGCTCAAGGCTGGGAAGGCTGAGGAGAGGTTTGACATAGAAGGACGACCCTTGGTTCCTTTATAAAGGCCACGGGTATTGAACGCCTCCTCCCAAGCCTAAGAACCTGCCTATTCCTAAGGGATCTTTCCCGCAGGATGGTTGGGTTACCCACGCTCGTATTGATGAAAATCCCGTAATAAGGAGCCACGATCTCTGCTTCGGCAAGACGTGTTGATGAAAATCATGCCCCGAAACGTGGAATGGCGGGACAGGAAACGGTTCAAAATAATGACCGAGAAGCGTGACATCACATTACCAAAATTATCAGCAGATTGGGTTCATGGAATACTATACTCTCCACGGTTGTGTGTTACAGGTCCGGACACGATCAATTCGTCCGAAGACTATTTTGGAGTTCGGAAGGAGGAACCCGCCTTGCAATGCCGAAGACAACACTATGCGCTGAACACCTCGTCATTAAAGCCAGGTTCAGGAGCTACTGAGGGAGTCCTGGATTAAGGGGTCCTCGAGCGTCCGGCCTGTTAGCCATGGGCCGGACTGATGGGCTGTAAAGATACGAAGACCGAAGACTGTACTCGTGTCCGGATAGGACTCTCCTTGGCATGGAAGGCAAACTTGGCGACCGAATATGCAGATTCCTTTCTTTGTAACTGACCTTATGTAACCCTAGATCCTCCCAGTGTCTATATAAACCGGAGGACTTAGTCCGGATAGAGGAGACTCATTATCATAGTCATACACGCCGGACCTCTAGGGTTTAGCCATTACGATCTCGAGGTAGATGACCTCTTGTAACACTCATATTCATCAATATCAATCAAGCAGGACGTAGGGTATCACCTCCATAGAGAGGGCCCGAACCTGGGTAAACATCGTGTCCCTTGTCTCTTGTTACCATCGATCTTAGACGCATAGTTCGGGACCCCCTACCCGAGATCCTCCGGTTTTGACACCGACACCCCAACCTTTTCTATAGATGACAACCTTAAGATCATCTTTTGGAACATGCGCGGCCTCAACAGCGGAGCCAAATGCGCGGTCGTTCGCTCTATAATCGCTTCAGTGTCCCCTTGTATCGTTTGCCTCTAGGAATCTAAACTCGCTTTGGTATCGCCTGCGCTTGTACATGAAACGCTTGGCCCCGCTTTTGACAGTTTCTTTTGGCTACCCACAGATGGCACCCGCGGTGGCATCATTCTCGCTTGGAACAGCGCAGTGATCTCCCTTACCAACCCGGTTGTCGGCGACCACCATGTCTCGACTGTGTTGTCCTCCACTACTGGCGGCGCCAACTGGTGGATCACCGGTGTGTATGGACCCAAGGGGATGACGCCAAGATCGCCTTCCTCGACGAGTGTTGGTGTCAAAACCGGCGGATCTTCGGTAGGGGGTCCCGAACTATGCGTCTAGGAGGATGGTAACAGGAGACAAGGGACACGATGTTTTTACCCAGGTTCGGGCCCTCTCGATGGAGGTAAAACCCTACTCCTGCTTGATTAATATTGATGATATGGGTAGTAGAAGAGTAGATCTACCACGAGATCAAGGAGGCTAAACCCTAGAAGCTAGCCTATGGTATGATTGTTGTTCGTCCTACGGACTAAAACCCTCCGGTTTATATAGACACCGGAGAGGGCTAGGGTTACACAGAGTCGGTTACAATGGTAGGAGATCTACATATCCGTATCACCAAGCTTGCCTTCCACGCTAAGGAAAGTCCCTTCCGGACACGGGACGAAGTCTTGAATCTTGTATCTTCATAGTCCAGGAGTCCGGCTGAAGGTATAGTCCGGCTATCAGGACACCCCCTAATCCAGGACTCCCTCAGTAGCCCCTGAACCAAGCTTCAATGACGACGAGTCCGGCGCGCAGATTGTCTTCGGCATTGCAAGGCGGGTTCCTCCTCCAAGTACTTCATAGAAGATTTTGAACACAAAGGTAGTGTCCGGCTCTGCAAAATAAATTTCCACATATTGCCATAGAGAGAATAATATTTACACAAATCTAATCTGTTGACGTATTCCGTAGCGTGACATCACACCATGGCCAAGTCTTTATTCGAATCGTTTTACTGTCCCACCTCAGCGCGTTTAGCGAGGCGGTTTCCTTGGCACGTCTTGTCAAAGCAGAGATCGTGTCCCCTTATTCCGGGATTCTCATCAATACGGGCATGGGTAACCCAACCGCACCATTGATTACGGCGCTTGGAAGATAAGCGAGTTTTACCAGGCTGGTGGGGACGCATAGACGCGTCCGCCCATATAAGGGGATAAGGATCCACCTTTTCATCCACGCCTTCTTCCTCCTTTGCCTATCCATTTCCGCGCACTCAAGCTCCAGCGCCCAAGTCCGCACACCCCACCTCAACCTTCTCCAGCCATGTCCGGAGCGGGAGGCAAGTGGATGGTCTCCTCTGTCACGGAGGGACACATCAAAAAACTGAGGAAGACCGGATACTTGTCTAACGACATTGCGCACCGGCTTCCCGAAGAGGGGCAGCTCATCCCCAACCCTAGGCCCCATGAGAGGGTGGTGTTCCTCCCCCATTTCCTCCGCGGACTGGGCTTCCCTCTCCACCCATTTGTCCGGGGGCTCATGTTCTACTATGGCCTGGATTTCCATGATCTGGCCCCGAACTTTGTCCTCAACATCTCGGCGTTTATCGTCGTGTGCGAGGCTTTCCTCTGCATCCGCCCCCATTTCGGCCTATGGCTCAAGACTTTCAATGTCAAGCCGAAGGTGGTGCACGGCACCCAGGCGGAGTGCGGAGGCGCCATGGTGGGCAAGATGCCCAACGTCCTATGGCTCGAGGGCTCCTTCGTGGTGACCCTAAAGGGGTGGCAATCGGGGTGGTTTTACATCACCGAGCCGCGCGACCCTGAATGGGTCGCAGCCCCCGAGTTCCGATCCGGACCCCCTACGCGGCTCACCTCCTGGAAAGAGACAGGCCTATCGTGGGGTAAAAAAGGAGAGCCGACCGGACTCCAAACATGCGTCCAAACCCTGGTGGACAAGAAGCTCAAACTTGTCAACGTAGTCCAGGTTATGCTCATCCACCGGATCCTACCGTGTCAACAATGGGCTTTCAACCTGTGGGAGTTCGACCCGGCGCAGCAACGAACTCTGAGCAGGCTCTTCGACACGACGTACGAAGATGCCTGGAAGGTGCTTTTCAAGGGCGCCGAGGCCTCCGCATCTGCTACCGAGGATCGCGGATTCAGCATGCAGTGTCACACTGGTGCGGTAAGCTGTTTTTACCTTTACAGGGTATTAGTTTTCATAGTTTGACTCCATGCAGAATCTAAGCTCCCTTACCTTTGACAGGATTGGCAGTAGACGTCCGGACAGATCAACTGTCCAGCTCCTTTGCCCGAAGGCCCAGCGGATGCTCGCTTGGTGAAGCTGCTGGTTTCGGCACCCTATGTGGTGCCGGAGAAGAAGGCCAAGAAAAAGGCCACGGGGATTCAAAAGAGTGCCCGGCGCCTGGAGCTGTCGGATTCATCATCCGACAACTCCAAGACGCACTCCTCCCGTGAAGACAAGGAGGAGGAAGAAGAGACCTCTCCCCCTCCAGCGGGGGGAGGGAAGAAAAGGAAGGCCGCCCCAACTGGGGAGGCCGAAGGGTCCAAGAAGGGGAAAACCCTTCCTCCGGACTACTCCACCAATGCCGACGACAGCGAAGAGGAGTGGCCGCTCAGGGCCAAGCCCCTGGCAAAATCGTAAGTATCCGGATACCAGAGTGATTCATAGTATTCCTCCATTGCACAGCTTTTCCTTACGTCGAACATGTTTATGCAGTCCACCCAAAGACCGGCTCGACGTGTCGTCGAGCGGTTCCCTGGATTCGTCGGATGTGAATTCGCTTCCGACGGCTACCTCCCCCCACCCTACGGACGATGTCGAGGTGGCGTCCCAACAGGTTCCAAGCCAGGAGGAGGTGGTCCTGGAGGCGCCGCAAGGCGACCTCCCGGACTCCAGGCGTAAAGGGGATAGAACCCCCAAGGGCTCCAAGTCCGGCCTTGAGCCGGACATCGCGCTGGAACCTTCAACTGTTTCGGACTCCGGTAGGCAGCCTCCTTCCAAGAGGAGCAAGCCTACCGAGCCGGTGACCTTCCTCCAACCGGAGGCACCAGACAATTTGCTGGAGGTGCTTCACGGCGCCTCCATCGACGAGGAGCACCGCACTATTATGAGTGCGGTGATCCAGAAGGTTCAGTCCGCCAAGAGCGGACTGACTGAAGCCTGTGCCAGCCTTCTAACAGGCTTTGAGGTAAGTAAAGAATATGTAAAAATATTACCGCATAAACAATAGCCCCTGATGCTCTGTTCGGTGTTCGGAAAGAAAAGCCGAATAGAGGATCTAATAACATTCGCAGGAGTCTAACATAATCAAGTCAATATGCGTATGCAGGCTTCGCTGCTGGCCTCCGCCGCACTAACTGCGGAGGTGGATACGCTGAAGCAAAACCTCACGCGGTCCAAAAACGAGCTCGGCCATGCCAAGAGGCAACTCAAGGAGAAGGAAGGTAAGTAATACCTTGCGCAAGTATATAGAGAAGATGTGGTTGCAAAAAATGACAGGATCAACATGCTATTATAGGGGCCACGACTGAGGTGGAAACCCTTAAGAAAGCGCTGTCCGAGGCTGAAAATAGAGCGATCGCGGAGCGCACAGAGAGAGGGAAGCAGGAGGCGCGGGTGGAGGAGGTGCAGAAAGAGCTCCAGGCTCTCGTGAAAAAACACGAGAGTTTGGAGCTCGACTCAAAGACGCAAGCGTCTGAGCTTGCGGCAGCCCTCGAAAGCGCGAAGTCTGCCAAGGCCGAAGCCCAGAAAGCCCTCCAAGAAATTGAAGCGATGAAGAAGATAGCGGCGGGTAAGGCATTCATTATGCAAAGCAAGCACATGAAAGTGAATTACTTGTTACTTACCCGAGTCCAGAGCTCTCCAGGAGCATTCGCAGATTTGCCCCGCAGTGCATCTGATGCCGTCGCCTACTACCGATCCGAGGAGGGGAGCTCGACGGAGAAGGTGTTCTGGTCTCAGTATGCTGAGGTCGGACACCTGGTGCCTTTGAGCGACCAGCTGAAGCAAATGGTCGAGCTCCACAAGGTGGCCGAACAGGCCATAAAGGGCCTCATAGTTCGACTTTGGCCTGGAGAGGCTCTGCCTGGGAGCTACTTCGGGCTGGTGAGGCGGCTGGTGGATGCCTGTCCACGGCTTGAAGTAATCAAGCATTCCGTCTGCATCGAAGGTGCCCGTAGGGCGCTTGCCCGTGCTAAAGTGCACTGGGGCCAGATGGATACGGAGAGGCTGGTGAAGGATGGGCCGCCGCCGGGCAAGGAGCATCGCGTCCCAGAAGCGTATTATGAGGGCGTCCTAAAGGGTGCCCGCCTTATAGCGGATGAATGCTCCAAAGATGTAATTTTTGAGTAAACTCGCATTTGTGATCCTGTACGCTGAAAACTTGTTCATATGCGCTGAGCAACGCTTTTGAATTTAAAATATTACCTTCTGTGCATCCATTTATCAAATTTGAGAGATGGCGAGTTGTCGGCTTCTGCCCCCATGCCACGAGTGCTGGGGTGTTCGGGATAAACGTGAGCGCTCTTTTTCCCATTCTTGGGTCCTTCGAGGGAGGCGCTCAACACAACGAACAAGGCAATCGGACTATAATGCTTGAACACTCTCACTTAGCCATAGAATTCTATAAAGCCCCTAGTGTTTGGAAGACCGAGTTCGGGGCGCTATCCACACCTAGGTCGGGCAAATCCGACTCCTCGCTCTAAGCGGCATAAGTCTTTAGGGACTCGAAACCTCTCGAACAGCGACCAACTCTCGCCTCATCATGATGGTTAGTTTTAGCTTTCTCTACTGAGGTGCTTAGCCCAGCTCAACTAGGGCACAATCGCAGTAGTTCTCCTAGTGCTACCTTAGCCGATATAACAGAACGTAAGGTACCAAAACATAGGAGCCGGGCAAACCCAACTATTGACCCAAGACATGATTCGGAGCTGATGCATATAATGCTATAAGTTCGGGGTGCCACACTTGTGAAAGTGTTCGGACTTCTCACACCGTATTGTGGGGTACTTAAGCCCCTGGCGTATTGGCCGTACCAAAGTGTACGGGTGCAACATGTCATTAATGAACATATATTCGTAAAAGAGTAATGCAATAATAGACGGAAGCTATGCATTGTTTATATAAAAAAGCTGCGATCAAAGCAGAACGATACAAATAGTGCAATAAGCAAAAGATGAGACTATTTAACATGTCCTTTCCAGGGGCGGGTTGCGGAATGGTATGTGAAACAGGTATACTGCTCATTATAGAGACCACCTTAGAGTTCCATAGTGCGGGTAGCTTTCTACTCCCCTGGTTGTTGTATCGTTTGTGCGGCAATTGTACTGCCGGACAGGCCTTCCGAAGAGTGGAGTCCTGAAAGTAAGAGAAAATGAAGAAGTCGGCAGCCCCTAGTGCGGTTTAAGTCGTGTTTCGGGCGTGCCGTGATGGTGCCCCTCCCCCTTTGCCCATAGTATTTCCAGAGCATAGTTATGTACGCGCAACACTGGTTTCGCAAGTTCGCGAGGGCTGGGGTTGGGGCCGCATTGCTATGCTTGCTCGGAACGTGCCAGGTGGTCTTGTTGTAGGTTACTCCGGGCGCGCTTGACGGTGTCCAGACGTTTAATGGCCGGACTGGAGAATTGCCTTGAGAGGCTGCTTTGTACTTCCGCTGCGATAGCCGCCGTATGCTCCTCCGTTCGGAGAGAGCGTTCGGTGTTTCCATTGACCATGATGACTTCTCGAGGGCCTGGCATCTTGAGCTTGAGGTATGCGTAGTGCGACACCGCATTGAAATTGGCAAATGCGGTTCGCCCGAGTAGTGCGTGATAGCCACTGCAGAACGGGACTATGTCAAAGATTAACTCCTCGCTTCGGAAATTATTCGGAGATCCGAAGACCACTTCAAGTGTAACTGAGCCTGTACAGTTGGCCTCTACACCTGGTATGACGCCTTTAAAGGTCGTTTTAGTGGGTTTAATCCTCGAGGGATCGATGCCCATTTTCCGCACTGTATCCTGGTAAAGCAAGTTCAGGCTGCTGCCGCCGTCCATAAGGACTCTAGTGAGGTGAAATCCATCAATAATTGGGTCTAGAACCAATGCGGCGAATCCGCCATGATGGATGCTAGTGGTGTGGTCCCTTCGATCAAAAGTGATCGGGCAGGAAGACCATGGGTTGAACTTTGGGGCGACTGGCTCCATCGCGTATACGTCCCTTAGCGCACGCTTCCGCTCCCTCTTGGGGACATGGGTTGCGTATATCATGTTCACCTTCCGCACTTGTGGGGGAAAACCTTTCTGTCCACTGTTGTTCGGCGGCCGGGGCTCCTCCTCATCATCGCTATGCAGCCCCTTGTCTCTGCTTTCGGCATTTAACTTGCCTGCCTGCTTGAACACCCAACAATCCCTGTTGGTGTGATTGGTTGGTTTTTCGGGGGTGCCATGTATCTGGCATGAGCGGTCGAGTATTCGGTCCAAACTGGACGGGCCCGGAGTATTTCTTTTGAATGGCTTTTTCCGCTGACCGGGTTTAGAGACTCTAAATCCGGCATTAACTGCCGTATCCTCAGTATTGTCGCCGTTAATGCGGCGCTTTTGCTTGTTGCGACGCGACCTGCCATTGCTGTCATTGGTATCCGAATTACCAGGGCTCTTAGTCATGTTATTGCTGCGAGCTATCCAGCTGTCTTCTCCCGCGCAAAAGCGGGTCATAAGTGTGGTGAGGGCTGCCATTGATTTTGGCTTTTCCTGTCCTAGGTGCCATGCAAGCCACTCATCGCGGATGTTATGCTTGAAGGCTACTAGGGCCTCTGTGTTGGGGAACGTAGCAGAAATTCAAAATTTTCCTACGTGTCACCAAGATCTATCTATGCAGAAACCAGCAACGAGGGGAAGGAGAGTGCATCTACATACCCTTGTAGATCGCTAAGCGGAAGCGTTCAAGAGAATGGGGTTGAAGGAGTCGTACTCATCGTGATCCAAATCACCAGAGATCCTAGTGCCGAACGGATGGCACCTCTGCGTTCAACACACGTACAGCCCGGTGACGTCTCCCATGCCTTGATCCAGCAAGGAGAGAGGGAGAGGTTGAGGAAGACTCCATCCAGCAGCAGCACAACGGCGTGGTGGTGATGGAGGAGCGTGGTACTCCAGCAGGGCTTCGCCAAGCACCGCAAGAGACGAGGAGGGAGAGGGGTAGGGCTGCGCCAAGAAGGAGAGGAACTCGTGTGTCTTGGGCAGCCCAAACCTCAAGTACATATAGGGGGAGGGGAGGGGCTGCGCCCCCACCTAGGGTTCCCTCCCTAGGGGTGGCGGCAGCCCCCAGATCCCATCTGGGTGGCGGCCAGGTGGAGGGGAGAGGGAGGCGCACTAGGCATGGGCCCTAAGGCCCATCTGCCCTTAGGGTTTGCCCCCCTCCTCCCCTTAGGCGCCTTGGGCCCTTGTGGGGGGGGGGCGCACCAGCCCACCTGGGGCTGGTCCCCTCCCACACTTGGCCCATGCAGCCCTCCGGGGCTTGTGGCCCCACTTGGTGGACCCCGGACCCTCCGGTGGTCCCGGTACGTTACCGATAAAACCCGAAACTTTTCCGGTGACCAAAACAGGACTTCCCATATATAAATCTTTACCTCCGGACCATTCCAGAACTCCTCGTGACGTCCGGGATCTCATCCGGGACTCCGAACAACATTCGGTAACCACGTATATCTATTCCCTATAACCCTAGCGTCATCGAACCTCAAGTGTGTAGACCCTACGGGTTCGGGAACCATGCAGACATGACCGAGATAACTCTCCGGTCAATAACCAACAGCGGGATCTGGATACCCATGTTGGCTCCCACATGTTCCACGATGATCTCATCGGATGAACCACGATGTCGAGGATTCAATCAATCCCGTATACAATTCCCTTTGTCTAGTGGTACGATACTTGCCCGAGATTCGATCGTCGGTATCCCGATACCTTGTCCAATCTCGTTACCGGCAAGTCTCTTTACTGGTTCCGTAACACATCATCCCGTGATCAACTCCTTGATCACATTGTGCACATTATGATGATGTCCTACCGAGTGGGCCCAGAGATACCTCTCCGTTTACACGGAGTGACAAATCCCAGTCTCGATTCGTGCCAACCCAACAGACACTTTCGGAGATACCTGTAGTGTACCTTTATAGCCACCCAGTTACGTTGTGACGTTTGGCACACCCAAAGCATTCCTACGGTATCCGGGAGTTGCACAATCTCATGGTCTAAGGAAATGATACTTGACATTAGAAAAGCTTTAGCATACGAACTACATGATCTTGTGCTAGGCTTAGGATTGGGTCTTGTCCATCACATCATTCTCCTAATGATGTGATCCCGTTATCAACGACATCCAATGTCCATGGTCAGGAAACCGTAACCATCTATTGATCAACGAGCTAGTCAACTAGAGGCTTACTAGGGACATGGTGTTGTCTATGTATCCACACATGTATCTGAGTTTCCTATCAATACAATTCTAGCATGGATAATAAACGATTATCATGAACAAGGAAATATAATAATAACCAATTTATTATTGCCTCTAGGGCATATTTCCAACAGTCTCCCACTTGCACTAGAGTCAATAATCCAGTTCACATCGATATGTGATTAACACTCAAGGTCACATCCCCATGTGACTAACACCCAAAGAGTTCTGGGTTTGATCATGTTATGCTTGTGAGAGAGGTTTCAGTCAACGGGTCTGCAACATTCAGATCCGTATGTACTTCGCAAATTTCTATGTCATCTTGTAGATGCAACTACTACGCTACATTTGGAGCCATTTCAAATAACTGTTCTACTTGGAGCTATTCTAAATTGTTGCTCCATTATACGTATCCGGTATCTCTACTCAGAGCTATCCGGATAGGTGTTAAGCTTGCATCGACGTAACTCTTTACGTCGAACTCTTTATCACCTCCATAACCGAGAAACATATCCTTATTCCTCTAAGGATAATTTAGACCGCTATCTGGTGATCTACTCCTAGATCACCTTTGTACCCTCTTGCCAGATATGTGGCAAGGCACACATCAGGTGTGGTACTCAGCATGGCATACCGTATGGAGCCTATGACAAAAGCATAGGGGACGACCTTCGTCCTTCCTCTTTCTTCTGCCGTGGTCGAGCTTTAAGTCTTAACTTCATACCTTACAACTCAGGCAAGAACTCCTTCTTTGACTGATCCATCTTGAACACCTTCAAGATCATGTCAAGGTATGTGCTCATTTGAAAGTACCATTAAGCGTTTTGATCTATCCTTATAGATCTTGATGCTCAATGTTCAAGTAGCTTAATCCAGGCTTTCCATTGAAAAACACTTTCCAAATAACCCTATATGCTTTCCAGAAATTCTACGTCATTTCTGATCAACAATATGTCAACAACATATATTCATCAGAAATTCTATAGTGCTCCCACTCACTTCTTTGGAAATACAAGTTTCTCATAAACTTTGTATACACCCAAAATCTTTGATCATCTCATCAAAGCATACATTCCAACTCCGAGATGCTTACTCCAGTCCTTAGAAGGATTGCTGGAGCTTTGCATACTTATTAGCATCTTTCAGGATTGACAAAACCTTCCGGTTGTATCACATACAACCTTTCCTCAAGAAAATCGTCGAGGAAACAATGTTTTGACATCCTATCTGCAAGATTTCATAAATAATGCAGTAATCGCTAATATAATTCCAACAGACTCTTAGCATCGCTACGAGTGAGAAAGTCTCATCGTAGTCAACTCCTTGAACTTGTCGGAAAACATCTTAACGACAAGTCGAGCTTTCTTAATGGTGATACTTACCATCATTGTCCGTCTTCCTTTTAAAATCCATATGTACCTAACAGCCTTACGACCATCAAGTAGTTCTTCCAAAGTCTACACTTTGTTTTCATATATGGATCCTCTCTCGGATTATATGGCCTCGAGCCATTTTGGAATCCAGGCCCACCATCGCTTCTCCATAGCTCGTAGGTTCATTGTTGTCTAGCAACATGACTTCCAAGACAGGATTACGTACCACTCTGAAGTAGTACGCATCCTTGTCATCCTACGAGGTTTGGTAGTGACTTGATCTGAAGTTTCATGATCACTATCATAAGCTTCCACTTCAATTGGTGTAGGTGCCACAGGAACAACTCCCTGTGCCCTGCCACACACTAGTTGAAGAGACGGTTCAATAACCTCATCAAGTCTCCACCATCCTCCCACTCAATTCTTTCGAGAGAAACTTTTCCTCGAGAAAGGACCCGATTCTAGAAACAATCCCTTATTGCTTTCGGATCTGAGACAGGAGGTATACCCAACTGTTTTGGGTGTCCTATGAAGATGCATTTATCCGCTTTGGGTTCGAGCTTATCAGCCTGAAACTTTTTCACATAAGCGTCGCAGCCCCAAACTTTTAAGAAATGACAGCTTAGGTTTCTCTAAACCATAGTTCATACGGTGTCATCTCATCGGAATTACGTGGTGCCCTATTTAAAGTGAATGTGGTTGTCTCTAATGCCTAACCCATAAACTATCGTGGTAATTCGATAAGAGACATCATGGTATGCATCATATCCAATAGGGTGCAGTTATGATGTTCGGACACACCATCACACTATGGTGTTCCAGGCTGTATTAGTTGTGAAACAATTTCCACAATGTCTTAATTCTGTGCCAAACTCGTAATTCAGATATTCATCTCTATGATCATATCATAGATATTTTATCCTCTTGTCACGACGATCTTTCAACTTCACCCTGAAATTACTTGAACCTTTCAATAATTCAGACTCGTGATTCATCAAGTAAATATACTCAACATCTACTCAAATCATCTGTGAAGTAAGAACATAACGATATCCACTACACGCCTCAGCACTCATTGGACTGCACACATCAAAATGTATTACTTCCAACAAGTTGCTTTCTAGTTCCATTTTACTGAAAACGAGGCTTTCAGTCATCTTGCCCATGTGGTATGATTTGCATGTCTCAAGTGATTCAAAATCAAGTGAGTCCAAACGGTCCATTTGCATGGAGTTTCTTCATGCATATACACCAATAGACATGGTTCGCATGTCTCAAACTTTTCAAAAAACGAGTGAGCCCAAAGATCCATCAACATGGAGCTTCTTCATGCGTTTTATACCGATATGACTTACGTGGCAGTGCCACAAGTAGGTGGTACTATCATTACTATCTTATATCTTTTGGCATGAACATGTGTATCACTACGATCGAGATTCAATAAACCATTCATTTTAGGTGCAAGACCATTGAAGGTATTATTCAAATAAACAGAGTAACCATTATTCTCCTTAAATGAATAACCGTATTGCGATAGACATAATCCAATCATGTCTATGCTCAACGCAAACACCAATCTCGATGGTAGAGGGAGCGTGCGATGCTTGATCACATCAAGCTTGGAAAAACTTCCAACACATATCGCCAGCTCACCTTTAGCTAGTCTCCGTTTACTCCGCAGCCTTTTATTTCGAGTTTACTAACACTTAGCAACCGAACCGGTATCTAATACCATGGTGCTACTAGGAGTACTAGTAAAGTACACATTAACACAATGTATATCCAATATACTTCTATCGACCTTGCCAGCCTTCTCATCTACCAAGTATCTAGGGTAATTCTGCTCCAGTGGCTGTTCCCCTTATTACAGAAGCACTTAGTCTCGGGTTTGGGTTCAACCTTGGGTTTCTTCACTAGAGCAGCAGCTGATTTGCCGTTTCATGAAGTATCCCTTCTTGCCCTTGCCCTTCTTGAAACTAGTGGTTTCACCAACCATCAACAATTGATGCTCCTTCTTGATTTCTACTTTTGTGGTGTCAAACATCGCGAATATCTCAAGGATCATCATATATGTCCCTGATATATTATAGTTCATCACGAAGCTCTAGCAGCTTGGTGGTAATGACTTCGGAGAAACATCACTATCTCATCTGGAAGATCAACTCCCACTCGATTCAAATGATTGTTGTACTCAGACAATCTGAGCACAAGCTCAACAATTGAGCTTTTCTCCCTTAGTTTGCAGGCTAAGAAAATCGTCGGAGGTCTTATACCTCTTGACGTGGGCACGAGCCTGAAATTCCAATTTCAGCCCTCGAAACATCTCATATGTTTCGCGACGTTTCAAAACCGTCTTCGGTGCCTCAACTCTAAACCGTTTAACTGAACTATCACGTAGTTATCAAAACGTGTATGTCAGATGTTCGCAACATCCACAGACGACGTTCGAGGTTCAGCACACTGAGCGGTGCATTAAGGACATAAGCCTTCTATGAAGCAATGAGGACAATCCTCAGTTTACGTACCTAGTCCGCATAATTGCTACTATCAACTTTCAACTAAATTTTCTCTAGGAACATATCTAAACAGTAGAACTGAAGCGCGAGCCATGACATAATTTGCGAAGACCTTTTGACTATGTTCAGGATAATTAAGTTCATCTTATGAACTCCCACTCAGATAGACATCCGTCTAGTCATCTAAGTGATTACATGATTCGAGTCAACTAGGCCGTGTCCGATCATCACGTGAGACGGACTAGTCAACATCGGTGAACATCTTCATGTTGATCGTATCTACCATACGACTCATGCTCGACCTTTCGGTCTCTTGTGTTCCGAGGCCATGTCTGTACATGCTAGGCTCGTCAAGTCAACCTAAGTGTTTTGCATGTGTTCCGAGGCCATGTCTGTACATGCTAGGCTCGTTAACACCCGTTGTATTCAAACGTAAGAATCTATCACACCCGATCATCACGTGGTGCTTCGAAACGACGAACTTTCGCAACGGTGCACAGTTAGGGGGAACACTTTCTTGAAATTTTAATGAGGGATCATCTTATTTACTACCGTCGTTCTAAGCAAATAAGATGTATAAACATGATAAACATCACATGCAATCAAATAGTGACATGATATGGCCAATATCATATTGCTCCTTTTGGTCTCCATCTTCGGGGCTCCATGATCATCATCGTCACCAGCATGACACCATAATCTCCATCATCATGATCTCCATCATTGTGTCTCCATGAAGTTGTCTCGCCAACTTATTACTTCTACTACTATGGCTACCGGTTAGCAATAAAGTAAAGTAATTACATGGCGTTGTTCAATGACACGCAGGTCATACAATAATAAGACAACTCCTATGGCTCCTGCCGGTTGTCATACTCATCGACATGCAAGTCGTGATTCCTATTACAAGAACATGATCAATCTCATACATCACATATCATTCATCACATTCTTCTTGGCCATATCACATCACATAGCATACCCTGCAAAAACAAGTTAGACGTCCTCTAATTGTTGTTTGCATGTTTTACGTGGCTGCTATGGGTTTCTAGCAAGAACGTTTCTTACCTACGCAAAACCACAACGTGATATGCCAATTGCTATTTACCCTTCATAAGGACCCTTTTCATCGAATCCGTTCCGACTAAAGTGGGAGAGACAGACACCCGCTAGCCACCTTATGCAACTAGTGCATGTCAGTCGGTGGAACCAGTCTCACGTAAGAGTACGTGTAAGGTCGGTCCGGGCCGCTTCATCCCACAATACCGTCGAAACAAGATTGGACTAGTAACGGTAAGCATATTGAACAAAATCAACGCCCACAACTACTTTGTGTTCTACTCGTGCATAGAACTACGCATAGACCTAGCTCATGATGCCACTGTTGGGGAACGTAGCAGAAATCCAAAAATTTCCTACGTGTCACCAAGATCTATCTATGGAGAAACCAGCAACGAGGGGAAGGAGAGTGCAACTACATACCCTTGTAGATCGCTAAGCGGAAGCGTTCAAGAGAACGGGGTTGAAGGAGTCGTACTCATCGTGATCCAAATCACCGGAGATCCTAGTGCCGAACGGACGGCACCTCCGCGTTCAACACACGTACAGCCCGGTGACGTCTCCCATGCCTTGATCCAGCAAGGAGAGAGGGAGAGGTTGAGGAAGACTCCATCCAGTAGCAGCACAACGGTGTGGTGGTGGTGGAGGAGCGTGGTACTCCAGCAGGGCTTCGCCAAGCACCGCAAGAGACGAGGAGGGAGAGGGGTAGGGCTGCACCAAGAAGGAGAGGAACTCGTGTGTCTTGGGCAGCCCAAACCTCAAGTATATATAGGGGGAGGGAGGGGCTGCGCCCCCACCTAGGGTTCCCTCCCTAGGGGTGGCGGCAGCCCCCAGATCCCATCTGGGTGGCGGCCAGGTGGAGGGGAGAGGGAGGCGCACCAGGCATGGGCCCTAAGGCCCATCTGCCCTTAGGGTTTGCCCCCCTCCTCCCCTTAGGCGCCTTGGGCCCTTGTGGGGGGGTGCACCAGCCCACCTGGGGCTGTTCCCCTCCCACACTTGGCCCTTGCAGCCCTCCGGGGCTTGTGGCCCCACTTGGTGGACCCCCGGGACCCTCCCGGTGGTCCCGGTACGTTACCGGTAAAACCCGAAACTTTTCCGGTTACCAAAACAGGACTTCCCATATATAAATCTTTACCTCCGGACCATTCCGGGACTCCTCGTGACGTCCGGGATCTCATCCGGGACTCCGAACAACATTCGGTAACCACGTATATCTATTCCCTATAACTCTAGCGTCATCGAACCTTAAGTGTGTAGACCCTACGGGTTCGGGAACCATGCAGACATGACCGAGATAACTCTCCGGTCAATAACCAACAGCGGGATCTGGATACCCATGTTGGCTCCCACATGTTCCACGATGATCTCATCGGATGAACCACGATGTCAAGGACTTAATCAATCCCGTATACAATTCCCTTTGTCTAGCGGTACAATACTTGCCCGAGATTCGATCGTCGGTATCCCGATACCTTGTTCAATCTCGTTACCGGCAAGTCTCTTTACTCGTTCCATAACACATCATCCCGTGATCAACTCCTTGATCACATTGTGCACATTATTATGATGTCCTACCGAGTGGGCCTAGAGATACCTCTCCATTTACACGGAGTGACAAATCCCAGTCTCGATTCGTGCCAACCCAACAGACACTTTCGGAGATACCTGTAGTGTACCTTTATAGCCACCCAGTTACGTTGTGACGTTTGGCACACCCAAAGCATTCTTACGGTATCCGGGAGTTGCACAATCTCATGGTCTAAGGAAATGATACTTGACATTAGAAAAGCTTTAGCATACGAACTACATGATCTTGTGCTAGGCTTAGGTTTTGGTCTTGTCCATCACATCATTCTCCTAATGATGTGATCCCGTTATCAACGACATCCAATGTCCATGGTCAGGAAACCGTAACCATCTATTGATCAACGAGTTAGTCAACTAGAGGCTTACTAGGGACATGGTGTTGTCTATGTATCCACACATGTATCTGAGTTTCCTATCAATACAATTCTAGCATGGATAATAAACGATTATCGTGAACAAGGAAATATAATAATAATCAATTTATTATTGCCTCTAGGGCATATTTCCAACACTCTGTGTCCGGACAGTCGACGATTTGATTTTTCTTGGTTAGGAACCGTGTCCAGAATTGTCTGGCCGATTCCTCTGGCTGCTGAATTATGTGGCTAAGGTCATCGGCGTCTGGTGGTCGCACATAAGTGCCCTGGAAATTGTCGAGGAATGCGGTTTCCAGGTCCTCCCAACAACCAATTGATTCTGCTAGCAAGCTGTTCAGACAATGCCGAGCTGGTCCTTTAAGCTTGAGTGGGAGGTATTTGATGGCGTGTAGGTCATCACCGCGGGCCATGTAGATATGAAGGAGATAGTCCTCGATCCATACCGCAGGATCTGTTGTGCCATCGTATGATTCGATGTTCACGGGTTTGAAACCCTCGGGGATTTGATGATCCATTACTTCATCTGTGAAGCATAGTGGGTGTGCGGCGCCTCTGTATTGGGCTATATCACGACGCAGCTCAAACGAGCTTTGTCTACTATGTTCGGCCCGGCCGGATTTACTGTATCCGGAGTGACAATTACCGTCTCGTGCCGTGGGGCGCCCACGCGATCCGTAGATCGATCTTGTTTGCCTTTCCTTGTCCTCCAATATATCTCGCAGGTCTGGCGCATTTTCCTGTGCCTTGGTATTTTTTGAGCGGCGTCGGGGTGCGGCTTGAGTGAAGGGCCGAGAGGCCTCTCTGTCGCGGCCACGGGGTGGCCGGTCGGCCGCATCATGCGCTGGTGATGTAGGTTTAGGTGTTTCCTCCTCTAATCGTGGTAGCAACCTGCGCTTTGGGTAGCTCTTGGAGGGGCGTTCGAGTTCATACTCTTCGGCCGCAAGGACTTCAGTCCATCTGCCGGCTAGCAAATCTTGATCAGCTCTAAGCTGTTGCTGTTTTTTCTTGAGGCTGCTCGCCGTGGCCATAAGCCTGTGTTTGAAACGCTCTTGTTCGACAGGATCCTCCGGCACGACAAATTCATTGTCGTCGAGGCTTGCCTCGTCTTCGGAGGGAGGCATATAATTATCGTCCTCGACCTCTCTGTCTGCCGCTCTCTCATGAGGGCTGGCCTCTCCATTCTCCTGTGCTGAATCTTGCTGGAGGTGGTTGTCTTCGGCACTGTCCGGGGTGTTATTATCTCCCGTGCCGAAATCACCGTTTTTGCTTTCGCGGGATTTAGAGCGGCGCCGCTGACGCCGGCGCTTAGGCTGCTTCTTGGAGGGGTCATCCTCCGCTGTTCCACCGCCATTGCCTTCTTTTGGGGTGTCCACCATGTATATATCATACGACGAGGTGGCTTTCCAGTGCCCTATAGGCACTGGTTCTTGATTGTCTCCTGCATCGGTGTCCATACCGTCAATGTCTTCGGAGTCGAAGTCGAGCATGTCGGTTAAATCATCGACAGTGGTTACGAAGTGGGTGGTGGGTGGGCTTTGAATTTCTTCATCATCCGCCTCCCAACTTCGCTGACCATAGTCTGGCCAGGGCTCTCCTGATAAAGAGAGAGACTTTAGTGAATTAAGAATATCGCTGAAAGGCGAGTGCTGAAAGATGTCCGCGGCGGTGAACTCCATGATCGGCGCCCAATCGGGTTCGATCGGTAGGGGCGTGGAGGGCTCGGATTCTGGAGAGGAGTTCGGCTCCTTGGAGTCATGGGCTTCGTAGAGAATAGGGCTGGTGTTCGGCTCGATCGTCGTAAAGATTGCAGCCCCCGAGGCGGTGTCCAACCACCCATCCTCGATTGGCGCAGTTGGCTTCGAATTAAGGGTCGGAGCTGATGCGGGTGCGGCCTCCAGGGCACTGTTCGACGGCAGAGCTAGATCATGCCCATCGTGACAGTGCGGCGCGCTCGGCTGTGGCTCGAATCCGTCAAAGATCAAGTCTCCGCGGAGGTCGGTCGTGTAGCTCAAACTTCCAAATCTGACCTGATGGCCAGGGGCGTAGCTTTCGATCTGCTCCAGATGACCAAGCGAATTGGCCCGCGGTGCAAAGCCGCCGAATACGAAGATCTGGCTGGGGAGAAAGGTCTCACCCTGGATTGCATCGCTGTTGATTATCGGAGAAGCCATCGGGCCTAAAAGTGACGACACAGAGGAACTCTCAATGAAAGCACCAATGTCGGTGTCAAAACCGGCGGATCTCGGGTAGGGGTCCCGAACTGTGCATCTAGGCGGATGGTAACAGGAGACAAGGGACACGATGTTTTTACCCAGGTTCGGGCCCTCTCGATGGAGGTAAAACCGTACTCCTGCTTGATTAATATTGATGATATGGGTAGTACAAGAGTAGATCTACCACGAGATCAAGGAGGCTAAACCCTAGAAGCTAGCATATGGTATGATTGTTGTTCGTCCTACGGACTAAAACCCTCCGGTTTATATAGACACCGGAGAGGGCTAGGGTTACATAGAGTCGGTTACAATGGTAGGAGATCTACATATCCGTATCGCCAAGCTTGCCTTCCACGCCAAGGGAAGTCCCTTCCGGACACGGGACGAAGTCTTCAATCTTGTATCTTCATAGTCCAGGAGTCCGGCCGAAGGTATAGTCCGGCTATCCGGACACCCCCTAATCCAGGACTTCCTCAACGAGCTTCAGCAGCTCCGTACCTCCATTGCCGGGCCTTGGCTCTTGGGTCGATCACAAGGGTAGCATCGGTCTCGGGGTCTACTAGAGAGAAGAGGGGGAAGAAACAGTAAATATAAAGCAAACATAGCACCACAAAGCATAACATGGCAATAAGATGTGCCGGGTGTGACCTAACGTATGGCTACACGATATAGGTGAAGGGGGGAATGTTTTCCCGGTTCCGGACCTGTGTCAGACAGATGACCGAAGGGGGAATGTTCCATGTTCAGATAGTTAGAGGCATCCGACATGTATGTAGGTAGCGTATTCGGGTCCGTCTCGTCATTCTGAGCAACTTTCATGTATAAAGTTTTTAGATCCGAGCTACGGTTTATTTTATATTGATTTTAAAAGATTTAAAATATTTTAGGATTTATTTAATTATTTAAATTCAACATTATCCAGAATAGTGTTTGCTGACGTCATCATGACGTTAGCATGACATCAACAGTCAACAGAGGTTGACTGGTCAACCTGACGTGTGGGTCCCACTTGTCAGTGATACTTTTTAATTATCTAGTTTTAGCTAAACTAAACAGGATTAATTAGGGGTGGGCCCCACTGTCATTGACTGATTAATTAGTTAATTAACTAACAGTTTAATTAGTTCAGTTAGTTATTTGGTTAACCTAATTATGATTAATTAGCTTAATTAATTGTTTAGTTTAATTAGACAAGATTAATTAAGTTAATTAATTCTTTAATTAATTAATTAATTATTGATGTTATTTATTTTAATTAATTAATTCTTTTAATTTTTAATAATAATAATAATATTATTAAACGTTCTCAGGGGCGGGCCCCATGTGCCATAGGCACAGGGGCCATAGTGGGTTCAGGCGGCGGTTAACGGGGCGGGCGCCGGATGCGGGCGCTCGTGCCCGAGGCCCCAGGGAGGGCGACGGCCACGGCTACGGGCCGGAGTCGCACGGCGAGGTGGCTGGTGAGGACGAACGCCGGCGATGGCGTGGCGCCGGCGGGCGGCATCGGAGGTGAGGCGGGGCGCGGGAAAGCAGGAGGCGCGAGGCGAGCGGGCAAGGCGGGGTGGAGGAGACCGGAG